>NC_046971.1:6909019-6949019 GCF_009769545.1 Cyclopterus lumpus | reverse complement strand
TTTCTGGTCCCTTATAGGACGAAACGAGTTGATCGCACGGTACATCAAACTTCGCACAGGGAAGACACGGACCAGGAAGCAGGTAAGTTCAGCTCCTATTTTTGAACCCCAGCAGAAAAAAAGACCCCCGCTGCTGAGTGATGCCCCAGACACCCTGGGTACAACCCCCCCCCCCCCGACTTCTCACCCCCCTCCTATTTGGAGGGCTAGAGATGACGATTGATTTAGGGCCCGGGCCCAATGCACAGATGCTATAGGATCATGTGTCGGTGTTGGTTCTTCGCCACCTCGTGGATCTGGTGCTTGTTAGAAGGGTAAAGAAGCCGGGGAATACGGGGATCATGATGGGAGACTGAGGCGGATTTGGAACTCTATCCTCACTACGGGATCTGATATGGATAGACTGATGTACTGGCAGTGATGGATGTGCGGAGTCGGGGTCCCTGCTAAGTCACCTGGCAGACTGGGTGTGAGAATGAAAAGAGATGTGTGGAGGTTTGAGGAGGAATGGGGGGCCAGCGAAGGATTGGAAATGGATGGCGGGACAGTTTGGAGGGGTAGAGGGACACCTGCTGGTCCAACAGGAGTAAACTGATTCAGTGTTATGGAGCAACACATGTATGTTCCTCTGTATGTGCAATGCATCATAAATCCAGTTGGTCATATGAATTGTGAAGCTAAGCAGAGCAAAATAACACCAAAAATAATGCAATTTTTAGTTATTTTTATATTTCATAGCAATATTTAAGTGGTGTGGCTCACATGGCCTGAAGCTGCTTTAACCAGTGTATATAATATTTTGCCTAACAAGGTTATTTCAGATGTTTGGACTAGACTAGGCGAGGATCATGAATATCCATATTGAATTTAATTTATTTTTTATATCATATTTTCATAACCAACCATCAGACAGTCCGTGCCATTATTAGATCTTATTCCTAGCTGAATGGCTTCATCATTATTTTGCTCATTCATTCATTCAAAGCAACAGTGTTGACCACTCATCTCTGCTGTGCTGTCTTTTAGGTATCTAGTCACATCCAGGTTCTGGCCCGGCGGAAAGCCAGGGAGATCCAGGTGAAGCTGAAGGTACGCTACGTGAGTCAACCTCTTTTTTATATTCACTAAATGTTTTAATGGGAGATTTAACAAGTGTTTGTTTTTTAATGCACGTATCAGGAAACATATTTAAGGATATGTGGGTTTTGATCAAATCCCTTAGTGTAATCTCCGCGTGTCTGAACTGCACAGATTTGCCTGTGCTCACTGCCAGAGGAGGAAACAACGTCACAGCAGAGCTAAGGGTGTGACTAGTTTGTTGCATTTAAAACAATTTTTATTTGATTTTATTTAAGTTGAGCAGCAGCAGGTGGAAAGAGGGTGAAAACGTTATGACTCTAGATTATTTCCTCTTATAATGAAGTTGTTCATGTTTTGTCTAAGGTATGCACTGCCAATGCATTCACAACCCATTAACACAAAGGTACAAACAATGGCTATTTTAATTGCGCCCTCTAATTGATGCTGGTTTTAAATGGCACGCTGACACATTTTTCGATGAAATGTGAACGGATTTCAGGAGGGCCCGAGGCTTAGTGTGCACGATTATGAACAAGATGAACCAAACGCAATTGTCAGGGAACAAATTAATCCCTGCATTATTCCTTCCAAGTATTACATTTGATAAGTACCTCAATAAAAGTTTTCCCGTGCGGTTCGCTGAGAGCTCACACATCCCTGCCCCCCCCCCAGTACTTTCTCAGTTTACATTACTTGTCCACGTACACACACACACACACACACACACACGCACACACACACACACACACACACGCACACACACACACACACACACACCGCATACTCGCGGTTGCAGCAGGCAACTGGACTGCAGCTCACCTTGGATGGCAGCCATGAGTGTTGGCCTCTCTGACAGACCCTTTTTTAAATAAGTCTTTGGTGTAACTGAGATCCCGAGCACATGTACCCCCCATATTTCAGCTATGCCCTTGTGTTCGCCAGTTCTGGGAAGAAGAATGCACCGGGTGGCCTTGCCCATTAGGGCTGGGCGGCAAGTGCTTGTAGTCCTCTGTGGTTTGGAAACTGCTGAACGAGCGGATTCGAAAAAACAAGGGATAGATCACTTTACGGGTAGGACGCATTTGTAGCTATCTCACTATTTTAAACGCAATGCCATTTCGCAGTTTTGATCCAATTATTAGTATATAAACATATCAGCCTTTTCCCGACCTCGTCTTCCAGCATGACCTCCGATGAGCGAGTTGTCATCGTTGGCTTGCCCCTGCCAAGGAAATAAACTTAACTCTTGACCCAAAGGCCCTTGACTGTAATATCACCTTCTTTTCAGTTCTCTACTTGGCAGGGATTCACCGATTATGCAAGCTGGCCTCGATGTTTCATTTCCCTTTTTAGGGCTCTGCCGGTGGGGCGCCGACTTAAATGGAGTCTGATTGAGTGCTCTCCCTTTGGGTAACTGTGTGTTTGTCTCGCTCTCTATCCCTCTCCTCAGGACCAGGTTGCCAAAGACAAGGCCCTGCATAGTATGGCCACTATGTCCTCAGCCCAGATCCTCTCACCCACGGCTTTCCAGAACAAGATGGCTCTCCAGGGCCTGTCGAGGCCGCCTTATCCCACTCCTGGTGGGGTGAGTCCCTAAGCAGCGTCCCCTACACCATCTTATTCAAATGAGCCTGAGAGGCGAAGCAGTTGCCATGTCTATTGAACAAATACCTTTCACTTCATCCCAAAGTCTGTGGTTTGCTAATGTTGACCAATCAACGTTTTTTTTTCATCACCCTTTTTGCCGTAACATGTCCATTTATTTCCCTGGATGTTGTATAAATTCACTAAGAGTCCCAAGATAAAACTAGTTTATCTTAATTCCAGATATTTGAAAACTTTTTTTCAACAATTTCAGATTAGTGAACCTGTAAATTGTACGCAGATGATTTGTTTTCTTTAAAACTCTTGTGATTGTTACTTTGGAGATTTTAAAAAGTGTTCACAGTATTACATTTTTTTGTGTGTCAAAAATAAGTTCAACTTTTGATACATTTAAGCTTGATTTTCTTTTTGTTGGAAACCGCTCTGTGCTTGTGGTTTGAAAAGCAGAATAAACAATTCATATGTGACAATTGGTTTCAAGGTGGAACTGTGTAATATTGTTTTATTTTGTTATTATTTATTTCTCCCAGTTTTGGCACGGGGCACTTCCAGGACAGCCGGTTGGCCACGAAGAGTGAGTAGTCATTCTTTCTGCTCTGTAGTGCTACAGTGTCCCATCAGTGATTTCTCATGTGATCAACTATAATAACCATCAGATAAATTTCACTATGAAACATATCAGTACAATTATAAAAAAAAGTCTTCAGCTGTCTGACATTCAGCATACCACTCTGCCCCCTGCGTCTTTAGAGGTCACGCTGTCCAATTAGTACATGAGATGGGGTCATGAGGCCGAGCCGGTGCATAACATACTTCTCCCTCTCTTGTCTGTCTCGTCTCTCCAGCATTAAGCCCTTCTCCCAGCAGAGTTACGCCATGCAAGCATCCGGCCCGACCCCTATAACAGGTGGGTGCTCTTTGGCCACCCTGCTGCGTTGACAGACGGCTGTCATGCCGGGAAAGTGACGAGACAACCGGGCTCTTGACGAAGAGCGTGCAACAAAAGCTCGGGGGGAAATGGCTGCAAAAAAAAAAGAAATGACAGCGTTTCCCTTATTTTAAGGTTTTACATTGACACACATTTAAACCTCACTGCCCTCTTTGTTCGCAGGTTATGAAAGCACAGCAGGGCTGTCAATGTCTCCCGGTGCCCCCCCCTGGCAGGGTAGATGTATCGCCAGCTCCAAGCTGCGAATGCTGGAGTTCTCCGCCTTCCTCGAGCAACCTCAGGACCCAGAGAATGTGAGTCGACGAGAGGGGAGTTAACTTTGTGTTAGGTTCATTTCATTTCTCTATGTATTTTCTATCACTTCCATCAGGAAGTCTTATTGACAGTAGCCTCACAGCAAAAAGTCACTATTTCGTTACTTTTTTGATGCTTTTTCACGATTTTCTTTTTTTAGAAATAACATTTATAATACAATAAATTACTGTTTCGCTACTCTAGTTATGATTCACAGTTTCCATATTTTATTATATGTGTTGCCATGTATGGAAATATTTTAAACACCCGTAGAAAATACTCTGGCACAGAGCTGTTTGAAATATGAATTGATTATTGATTACAAAGAATTATACAAAGAAACCCGATGACTAAACTAGCAAAAAAGTCTAAGGAAGATCTAAGGAAATAGAGATTGCGCAGATGTCTAGAGAAAGACTGGATATTATGGTTTAATACTATGACAGCAACTCACAAAGATCCCACACACAACACACACCAACACATCACATGTTCATGAATAGGGCGAGTGGGAAGAAAAGGGTGGGACCCTTGAGACAGGTGATGGGATCTTACAATAAATATGTTTAAATGGAACAACAGGCCCAAAGTGACAGATGTCCTGGAGCGCCCAACGGTGCACCTGCCATTAATGGCAATTTAGCAAACTGGACATGTGTCATCTTTTGGCTTTGTTCATCTCCTGTTATGCACTTTCGTCTCCCCAGTTCAACAAGCACCTGTTTGTCCACATCGGCCAGTCCAACCCGAGCTACAGCGACGCTTATCTGGAGTCTGTTGACGTCAGGCAGATCTACGACAAGTTCCCAGAGAAGAAAGGAGGCCTGAAGGACCTGTTCGACAAAGGGCCTCACAACGCTTTCTTTCTCGTCAAGTTCTGGGTAAAATATACATATACATTTTTTTTGGGGGAGTGAGAAGTCCAGTTCAGATCAGTCCAATCCCATTCTGTTCGTTTCCCTTTAATTATTTTTTCAATTAATTACAGCGGATAAATCGTTTCAATTCCAATATTAATACCCCGTTCTCATTTATGTAAAGCTCAGTCCTATACTCCGTGTGATGCATCATAAGCGCATATAATCCTCCCAGAGTCGCGGCGGTGAAGTGAGAGTACAGTGAATACTCTTGTTAATAGTTTGCGGCACCTGTCGGCTGATAATGGCTTGGCGGTGTCAACTGTGTTGAGATAGTTTAAGCATTGGAGTTAAAGCAACTTAAGTGCGATTTAAAGCCAGATTCAATGGAAAGTCACAGCTCCCATGACCTGATTGCTGGTTTATATGCCGGCAAAGAAGGCTGCTCAGCACACATTAGGCCTGTGTGTGTGTGTGTGTGTGTGTGTGTGTGTGTGTGTGTGTGTGTGTGTGTGTGTGTGTGTGTGTGATTGTGTGTGACAGCAGCCTTGGGGAGAGTGGCAGGGCTGATCTTTCACCAGAGGAAATGTGAGACCAGGCACCTGTCTCGGCGCTATTACACCCTCCCCAAACTTATTTATAGATAAGCCCCCCCCAAAACACACACACACACACACACACACACACACACACACACACACACACGCAGACAAGATGCAGACTAAGGAATGAAGACAGATGGAGGAGAATGTGTGAGATCGTTGAAAACAAAAGAAGATTGTGTTTACTGACAACCTGTAAATGGGCATTAAAGAAGAGATCGGAGCGAGAGACGTACACGAAAGGGGACTACAAGTGTAATTGGACACGTCCATTTTGTGCATCTCGGCTGATCGGTTCACCTCGCCTTACCTCAGGACAAGACCTTTCCTGTTTGTCACGCACAGCACGTACACACTTTCAAACCCTCCCTCCGTCTACGCACGCGGCCTCTCGTTATTAAAGTGACGGTTATTTGAATTCTATTCGAAAGTTTTTACCTCTCTTTACTGTGTTGGCATTTTAGTTTTTTACATTGGAGATAAGGGTTAAGCATAAGAGTAAAAAGTACATTTACTTTAGGCTCTAGACTCGCCAACTAGTGTTGTCACAAAGTATGTCAGAGAATTACGGAAAGAACGATGTTATTTATGCACCGACTCACTTCCTCCTTCCATTGAACAAGCTGCCCTATTTTATTTCTGAGTGCACAATCAATGTCAATGTCCAGCTTTTGAGAAGATCAACTGTGGCCAGTGTGGTGCATAGTATTCGTTTCCCTCTCTGTGGGTGGAGGGTTAGTCTGGCAGTAAATAAACTCCTCGTGTTTGGAAGTAGAAGTGGGGTCTGGCTGAGCCTTGAGAGGTTGTCCGAGGTTAGGCATCGGGCCTATCATGCTATAAGCGTTGATAGGCCCGATGCCCCCCAACGCTGGACACTGGCAGGGCTGTTTCAGTAGCACCTGAGGCATGTACTGCAGCGACTGTTGTGCATGTCAGGTGACCCAAACACATCCAGCCTCTAGGAACGACCAGAGAACACCACAGTGAACAACGCTCGTCTTACACTCAATGTGGAGGAGAGGTCTCGAGATGGCAATTACTTTTAGGACCGCAGTGTTTTTTGCAGGTCTGAAATGAAATGGATCCAGTAGGGTCATTCTACTAAGTGGTGTGGATCCTTGAACGTACGTGGTTCGTTGATGCTGACGGCGGAGGGAAGAATGTCAAACCATCGTCTTCACCACTAGTGTCCAAAAAAAAGTGGACCATCCTCCTCTGATCCAGCTTGTCAAAAAGGTGTTGCGTAGAGGCCATCGGTGACCCGCGAGTGTCAAGTTCAAAGTTGTTGCCTTGCAATCTCATGCCACCTCTCGCACGTTTGACCGCCACATTATTTAGTGTAGAGAGATAAAAGACATTGGTGAGTGACACACATTTTGGAAGGAGCACTTCTCCGGTCCTTTTGAAAGAGCAGCTGGTCATGCCGTGCTCATTTGATTTCAGGGGTGAGGGGGAAGGAGGGGGATGAGGAGCGACGCCATATATCATAAAGAAAAAGGGAGCAAGACGGCAATAAACAGTCAAAGATAGAAATGGGGACACGGGGATGGCAGACATATGGCAGGAGAAACAGCAGGGGACCATGTAAGCAACTAGTCATCCGTCAATTAAATACTCTTAATTCATGTAACAGCCTTGTTGAGTCAACAGTTCTGACATATGCAAGCTTATAACACTGTAAGTCAGTCGGTTCATCCTATCGTCTCCCAACGGGCTCCTCCAATTCTCAAGGCCTCCATGACAAAACACAGAAATGTGGCAAAAACAGCTGGGCATGTCCAAGCCCATGTTGAAGAAGACGCTCTCGGCCATGAAAATCAGCAAAGTGAAATAACTCAACACATTTAAAAAACACAATCACTTTTGTTTGTTTTCCTGCAATCGTAAAAAAAAAAAGACAGGAAGAGCCTATTTTGATGTCGCCGCTGTGGGACAACCGTGTGGTAGGTCATGACTTGGGGGCGTGCTGAGGCGCAGGTTGGCATGGCGACGGTGACAGGCGGCTGGCCCACCTCCAAAGCTATGGCATTCTAGATTGAATTTCCAGCAAACCCCCCCCCCCCCTGTCGGCTGCTGGCTGCCCTGCCCCGCTCCCCGCCTTCCTCCTCACCCTCTCAGCGCCCGTGGCCCTGTCCTAACGGATTGTCTCACGCCTTTGAAGTGCGGAGGGAATCCGATTTGAGCCGGCTCTGCTAAATTGTTACACAGCCAGCCTGCCCACCGTGATCTAATCAGCCAATTGCACGCTGCTGATTGTAATTGGATGAATTCCCTCGCAGGCTGTTAGGGAAGCAGGGAATGGCGGTTTGGGGAGGGTCACTAGGCCCAAGGGATGAAGACAAATCGAGGAATTACATGAGCCGGGGATGAAGATGAACGGGGTGATGAAGACATGAGAGGAGGCTGAGCGGTGTCTCAATGGCCCATTAGGAGACAAGAGCCCGACAGGGGAAAAGGTAAAACAGCCCAGCTGTCTGACGGAGGAAACGACGCCTCGGTCTGATCCAAAATCAGATTATACGCCACTCGGCTGGGTTCAAACTTGAACTAGTGGAAGGATCAGAGACAGGTGAATCTGCATCCACATGAAGAAGAGGAAGAAACTTTTAAATTCAACTTGTGAGGTCGTATCTTTGACGCTGGAAGTCGACTACACTAGTGTTTGGCATCCGATTGGTTGCTAAGCAACTGACAACAAAACAGACGTTGCCTTTGTATCCTTTTTGTAAAAGTGGTAACAGATTTAGTTTACCGTACTTGCATATCATGTTTATGAATAAAACTTAAAATGGACGTTTCTAATGGACTTGTTATTATGAACCCCGCTGCTTTTCTCGGCAAGATCCGCTTATCAATATCTAACAGATATACTGTTCATATGTCAAACTTGTACTTTCATAAGATATGGTATCAGCCTGCTTCCCATTCCTTGTGAAGTATTTTTCCAGCCAAACTGATGTACATATCTATAATAATATCAAATAGTTACACCGCTGTGGCTGTGGCTGTGGCTCCTCACAGGCCTCCCTTGTCACGAAAAGTTGCAGATTGATTTATGGATATATGTCATGGTATTATTGGCTGAAATTGATTGATGCACACATCATGTTTTTTTGTTTTACAGGAAGAAACAGTTATCGGATTTTGAAAAATACGAAGAAATTGTTTTTTTTGCTTTCTTATATTGTTAAATAGGCGCAACATATGACTGTCGATGTGAACTTGAAGGGTTTAGAAAAGGTATTTGTCATTTCACCTTGGCTGTAAACATTAAAACATTGTCTTTATTAAGACATGCACACAAAGAGATGCACCGCATCTTATGAATCTAGAGGCTGGAGTTAACGCTGCTATACTGGGTCAACAAGGATCCAGATCCAAGGATCAGTAGATGCCTCTTGGCTTTGCAGGGATGCACCCTCAAGCGTTGTTGAGCCGTCACTCTCCCGGTGACGTGTCTTTGTCGCGCTTACACACGCGACGCCCTAATATACACATCTGTGAGCAAAAAGTGGAACCTGATATTTTGTTACAGATTATGGATCTAGGCCTGCATATCCTTGACATTTTAGATGCTTAGTTTGGAGCCGCCTAGCGTGTTGTGTAGCACAGTAAATCCATCACCAATGCCCACATACACCACCAGGCTGCAACCGTGGTTCTTTTTGGGGTCAGACAGGTGTGCGTTGGTATGAGTTGATCCTGACATGTTATCTGTGTCGTCCCTCTAGGCGGACCTCAGCATAAACCTGCAGGACGACAGCAGCTTCTTCTACGGTGTTTCCAGTCAGTATGAGAGCTCCGAGAACATGATTATCACCTCGTCCACCAAAGTCTGCTCCTTTGGCAAGCAGGTGGTGGAGAAAGTGGAGGTAAGACAAGGACACCGGGGGGTTATCGAGCCTATTTTGTCAACCTGAACTAGTGTATGCCTCTATGCCAGGCATTTACTCTGCCTTTATTTTTGAAACATTACTAATTTAAAGTTGCATATATTGTAACACAAACGTTTCTTAGCTCCCCAATCATTTCTCATAATTTCTGACTTTGGAGAGAAAGCAAACCTTTATTATTATTTTTTTTAAACAATCCTACTTGTGTTAGAAGCCAAAGGGCAGAAACGTGTACAATTATTTTATCTGTTCTTTGAGTGGGCAACATTTTATCTAACAGGGGTGATATTTTCCCTTCACTTTTCATACTTCCAGTTTTTTCTCTCCCACACTTTTACAGCAATTTACTGCTGCCTAGCCATCATAATTTGGATTCACCGATGTGCTCATCTATGTCACCTTGTGATTGTTTGCCCTCTATTTTACCGTGGGTTTTGCTTTTAAAGAGTAGCTCAACACTAGACTTTAGATGGAGAAAAAAAGGGCGCATTTTTAGCCTTAAGGATCAAATTACAAAGAGTCGTACTTAGAGAGTCTTACAAAGAGAGTGAGTCCTGAGTTGCATCTACAATGTTAAAAAGTGTAATTTATGTTTCGTTTATCTGACAAACTACAATATTTTCCCAAACAACATTTTAAATTTCAAGGCAGTAACAGATACCGCTTTCGTTAGTTAATTTGGGGTTTGATAGTTCGGTAATTATTCTAAATCAAATTATTAAATTTGACTGCTATTGTGACCAATCTCATTATAGTGTGCCTATGAATGCAGTATCATGCATCGTCAGTATCGGGTTGTTTTTTTTCTTTCAAACCCTGACTTGCTTTACATTTTGCAGGAAAATCAAACTTTTCGGTATCAATCAGAATCATCAGAATCAGAATCAGAAACTTTTAATAGCCAAGTAGGTTTACACCTACAAGGAACTTAACGTGGTGGGTGGTGCAACATAGGACATCAGACATAACAAGCAACAACAAGCAACAACAGTAGACAACAGATAAACAATCAACAAAGTGCAGACGAGACATAGAATAAAATGTCAAATGTACAGTGTAAGATAAAGTGCAATTATAAACTGTATGTAATGTTTAAGTTAAAGTGACGACAGGAAACTAAACCCTGTATGTGGCTACAGTTCAAGAAGTTTGCATCCCTAATTGCCTAGTAGCTGCGTGATATTTCAACATTAAGAGGTCATGACCAAGTCAAAAAACACCATTATCACCCAGAGGAGTGAATTACTGCTTTTGGTGCAGATGGATTCCAGTCAATTACCACTGATCTGTGGTCAGGAAACTGACGTGATTAACAAATCTCCCCAGCATGACTAACTGTTATGCTTCCCGTTAACTAGACACAATAGTGTCCCTGCCCCCACCTGCTTCTGATGGATTGTACAATATAAACACATACACACACATCCCTAGATAGAGCCATCTGCCTCAGTAGACCACGTGATGATATTTAATGGGTTCATGATTTGATTACTGTTGTCACGAGAAATATGTTTATTGTCATATCTGGCATGCCATATGCTGCATTAAGTATATTATATTACGGCTTATCGCATCGATGTTCACATCCAATGTATCCAATTGCTTTTCAGTGGAATATGTATCCCTATCGTTTTACAATAGAGTTTGCATTTTATCCTTTAATGTGTTTTACATTCTCTTTTTTGCACATGGTATATGTCCTCAAATATTGGACTGCCGTGCTTCCATTGTGAATTGTGTTTGTTTTTTTCTAGACGGAGTATGCGCGTTTTGAGAATGGACGCTACGTGTTTCGAATCCACCGTTCCCCTTTATGTGAATATATGATCAACTTTATCCACAAGCTTAAACACCTGCCGGAGAAGTACATGATGAACAGCGTACTGGAGAACTTCACTATCCTACAGGTACCCATAGCAACCAGAGATACACAGTAGCCTAAAAGTGTGTGTAGAGGCTGGGGATTACTCTTCTGGTATTATATAAAATGTGCGATATGCGATAGTTTGGAAAATATGCTTATTTTTCTTCTTTCTCAGAGTTAGATCTCATACATATCAAATAAATACGATGTTGCAGCCAGCTGCCAATTAACTAAAAAAAAACATCAGAAGTGTCAACAAAATACAGATAAAGTGGCATTAAAATAAAAAATCTAATAGAATCAAACCACTTAATGTATGCACTGTTTATTTGCGTCACTGGTTTACGAGCAATTACAATAACAAAGAAGCCAATTTCGTTCAAATTTGGAATAGCAGCACGTTTTCTGGTTCTTCCCATCCTGCCAACACATATTTATTTATTTTTACTTCAGAGGAAAACAGCTGGCCTGGACCTCTCCATTTTTAGTATTTATGCTAAGCTAAGCTAAGCTGGCTGCTGTCGTCTTACTCTTGGTAAGAAAGCAAATAACCTCAATATGATACCAGTATAGTAATTGCGGAATGTCAACACTTAATCACATTCACTGAATGTATTAGCTCTGAAAAATAATGAGATGTAAAGGCATGTAGAGGCATAAACAGCTGACTTAAATTGTATTAGAATGTGAGTCATTGTCTGCAGCACATTCATGCATTGAAACGCACTCATTGTCCATCATTCATATAGTCGCATGCATACCCTTCTGAGGAGATAAAGCACATGGGGCCACAGGGACGTTCAATATGTGCACTTCCTTTCCGTTGTCAAAGTGCTCCAGCAGGCAACAGTGTGAAACGGGGAGACTGCTCTTTAATTCTGCTCCCGAAAGGAATATAGTTGTCCTGTGATACTTCAGATGGGGTAAAACACCAACAGCTGGTGGTCATTTTTTCACTCCGCCTATGAACAGCAGTTTTTATGGTTTCTTGCCGGGTTGATATATTTGATCCATTCTAGTGTAAGTTGCACTTTTCTGAATGAGTCGGTGTGCTCCTTGGAGAGCGAGCGTAGGGGAGAGGGGACGTGAATAGACTAGAGTGCATCACCATAGTAACAAAGTGGTCCTCAACGCCAGGGTTCAAAGACATCGGTGTTCCTTCCATTGGCGGCTGCATTCCTTCTGGGCGCGGGACAATGAGCATATTGAGCCCACACTGACGACTAAATGGCAGCATGTCATTAGGTTTCTCAATGGGCTGATTTAGTTCATAATAACCATGAACAGCTCATAAACAGATGTGCGCACGCACACGGGCACAGACACACGCGCATACATAAAGACAACAAATGGGTGCACTCACAGATTGTGCACAATGGATCGATATGCATTATGTAAGTGCCGTGTTCAACGCAACGCACAATGAGTTGATGAATTTTTAGTTTTTAGTTATTGTTTGTATATTATTAGTTAGTATGTGTGTTATATTGTGTAGTGATTGGTGGCTACATTTAAGGAGCTACTGCGAAGGAGCAGCTGAGTTATGTTTGAGAGTAAGAAACTGAATCGTTTATTAGATTAGAATTAAATGAACATACTATTTATGCTTGTCAGGATAGTGTTTACAATTAAAGGCATGTCTAAACATCCTTCATCCTGCATTGGAAAGCAATGGCTCCACCGAAACCACAAACACCAGTGACGACATTCTCTACTGTGGTTGTGAGCCCCCTTATTAAATAAAAACTCAATTAAATTAATGTTAAACCAACATGTCGGGCCAGATATTGGTCAATTATGATGTCCACTGCCTCTACGGTGGTGAATCCATGAACAAAAAATCGACAGAAAAGTATTTCTTTGTATCAAAAGAGAAATGAGTGAGGAATATATGTTTTTCCATATAATTGTTTATTTATTGTCAAAGGCACAAAGTATGACATGCTTCTCTGCAAACGAGAAGAATGTGAATACTTTTAAATGGGAAAACATGGGTAACCAAGGTCGGATGGGTTTGACTGAGCGGTTCCTTTTGTGTCTTCTTGGTCCACAGGTGGTGACTAACCGGGACACACTGGAAACCCTCCTGTGCATAGCCTACGTCTTCGAGGTGTCCACCAGTGAGCACGGCGCCCAGCATCATATTTACAGGCTAGTCAAAGACTGCTAGAAGTCTCACAGTTGGAACTTACCTGCATCTCGAACCCGTTGCAGCACCTCGGTGAGCAACAACTCTAAACAATGGACTACTTCCTGCGTCAGCTTACAGCTGAAACCACACAACTCGGTGAGAAGCCCCGGGGACACTACTACTGCTGAGGGAGAGGTGGATTTGGGATTGTGGAAGCTGAAACAGGCTCTGTGTGGAAAAAGTGCTGGCAAATAAAAAAAAATAGATATAAAAAAGAAGAGGACCATGATGCGCTGTGGTCTCTATGCCAAAGGAGCCAAACAAGACCTGCATGAGAAGGTTTGTCATTGGTGGTGTTTTTTCATCTCATTTTACTAGTGCTTGTTTGTTTTTTTTGAATTTTAAATTATTTTAAACACATGCATGTGCAGGGGACGTTCGCTACAGAGGACTTTGGCTGCCTCAGGGTGCCACCTAGTGACTTAAATAAAAATGACAATGGGGGAAAAATAATACAAGTAGGCTGAGAATCCCTCCTTTGCACATCCATAAAATATCAATGTTTTTGTGCCAATAGTTTGTGTTATTTTAGGAATTATGTACAGTGCCGTATCCATCTCCTCTAACCAGAGTTATGCAGATAAGAGGCTAAAATGATTTAAAAGAGCTTTTGCATTCACTTTGTTTGATGTTTAATGTTACATGTCTCTTGTATTGTCTTACTGTTTTTGAAAATGATCTGACTACAACCAAAAGGCACATAATAATAACACTGCTAACTTGAACCAGACTTGGATCTGTAAGCTGATTACAGAGGTTGACTGTAACTGTAAGTTGCCCCTGAAGTGTCGGATGAAAATACAAGTGTTTCTTACATAACTCCTCTGTTGCCGAGTTTTTGTTGCATTCTGTTCAATTGTCTGCAATATGTGGCATACTCATAACAGTATACATAATGTGCAGAGTCCTCAAATTGAATCACGTTAGCTCGGTCCTATAGGATAGTATAGTTTCGGAAGGTTTAACATATTTAAACATATTCAGAGATTTCTGTACACATATGGAATCCTCTTTGTGTTGTTTGTGTTGTTGATGGGCACTATGGTCCCACAATACAATGCACAAACGTAATGGAGCTGCAAAACATTAGAACGGGTGGCAGATGGTGGTGCTACAGCTCAAAGGACACATCAGGAACCAAAAAAGGTAAGTACCTCCATCTTACAATTATTTTCAGTATTAATTCATCTTTTGGTTATTTAGATTTTTTTTTAATAAATTGTCAGACTATACAATGTAGAACACAAAAAAAAGAAATGCCCATTGTAAGCTCCTTGAGCCAAAGGTGACAACTTTAGGTCTGAACAGTCCAAGACATAAAGATCCATTTACAGTGATACTAAACCGAAGATTCGAGAGGCTGGAGTAAGAACATGTTTAATTGTTTTAGTATTTTATGAAGCAAAAATGTCAATTGGTCCTTTACCAAAATGATGGGGGATTGAAATTCTGACTGTCATCTAAAAATCAACATTTCAGCACTAATTGTATCTTCGTAAAAACATTTAGCTTGCTCTAGGAGAAATGTATTTATTTAATATTTCTATACTATTTTGATGTCGGTAAAAAGGTACATTGATATCTTAAATCAAAAAAATATTACAATAAGTATCGTACATATTGCCTTTGTGTGTAGTATGGAGTTTGGACCATAATGAAAGTGAACGCTGCCATGTGGTGGTTTTGTGACATCATTACTCTTTTTTTGTCGAAGTTATTGTCCGAACAGGTGAAGAAAATAAAAAACCAGGGGGCAAAAGGATTATTGTGATAAGCCTAATCAATACAAACAATGCAGGCAGATTGCTCCAGTTATGGCAATAAACTCGCTCAAAACGAACAGAAAAAAAACTACTTACTAGAATTTACTGTACAATGAGTGATATGTGTGTAATACCTGCAAAACAAATGATTGAGGTAAACATTGTCCTCCACGTTTGCAGCAGGTCAACGGTCTTGAATTTTAAAATATATTTTAGTGAGACTAAAATTCTAAAGAATATACCGTTCTCTCTCATCAAAGAAGTTGTAATAGAACAAGAACGCCTTTCTGATTTAAAATTTAAAAACACCACACACTAATTTAAGGAGATACCACAGAGAGGAGTCAAATACAGATATACTAAGCATAAAACTTGACAAAGAATGAGAATAAAAGTCATGTTGTTGACCTTGGAATCAGCTTGTCATTGTGTCCATTGATGCTTTCAAGGTCAAGAAACTATCACTCTCAGTGTTTAAGCCAAAATAAACCATAAAGGGCAAAGAAAAAGCAGGAAATGTGCCTCTGGTCACATTCATGAGAAGTGGGCAGCTCCAATCTGCTGAGGATCTTCCTCAGGCGTCTGTGATATGATCAACTTCACAAAGGTTACATCTATTGCAGTGAAATAAAAATGATTATTTGATATATTATAGCCCATTCTGTAAGGTGTTTCTGTTATTGTGTCCCACCCCTGTATGATATTACTATATTTGAGTATGAATATGACTCACTTTGTTTCTGCCATTTGTTATTAAGTTATTTTAAATGTCATTCTTTAATACAAATTCTCAAGGACATTTGGTGCCGTTCTGTCCGAGCGGCACAGCGTCTGGCACACATTACGCACGCGGCTGGGTCTCCTCCTCCTCCTCCTCCTCCTCCTCCTTCTCCTCCTCCAGGTGCGTGGCCGTGACACACCTGGAGAAAGAGAGAGAGAGAGAGAGAGAGCGAGACTGGCACCAGTAAAAAGCACACCACTTCATGCCTGCCAGCTCCCAAACAAATAGCTCCGCAGACATGTCTCGGCTTTGTCCAGATGGCGATGTGACATGGTCTGATTCACACCGCGCGCCATGAACGCCACACGGGGTCTGCTGACGGTTCTGAGTCTGGTGTGCCACTCGGAGTCCAGATGCTCGCCGACGTCATATTATAAGAACTGCTGGATTCGACGGTTTCCGGGGATTTTCATCGACATCGAGGAGTCTCAGCGCAGAGGAGCGCAGCTCCTGAAGAGTTACCAGGAGGAGACGGCGCTCACATGCAGCCGCACCTGCTGCCTCACGAGGAACTGTGAGTCGCACGTGATGCATGGCGGACTTATGGGTCTCGTGGCTTTCTTTTTGAGGTGTTGTTGTTGTTGTTGTTCCTTCTCTGATCGTATCGTCTCTCCTTCTCACAGTTTCCTGTAATCTGGCCATATTTCACTATGACACCACTCAAGAGAACTGCTTCCACCTGCACTGTCCAACCCTGGAGAGCTGTATTCTCAGCCACAGAGGCAACGCTGTTCTGTATAATATCACTAAGGGTGAGTAAAGGTTATCACTAAGGGTGATAAAGTAAAGGGCGAATTATGATGAGTCCTCTTAATTCACATTTATGTTGTCTGGGGTTATACCTTTACTCTGCCTGTCTGCATATAGACTACAGCCAGGGCCTACATGCTCAAGAAAAGAGACTCCCGCTGTGGGTTATGGAAATAATCAGTACATATGAGTACTATATTAGGGTAGCTCTAATTGACTTTGAGTATTCCCATGTTCTGTCCCTGCTGCATTTAAGAGGAAAGTATTATACATTTCTCATTACATTTATTGGACTTTTTGGATTCACATTTTTCCATACGAAACACGTGATCATCATAAAATACTTGATCACTGTAATAACCCAACAGTATAGTTAAAATCACCACTTTGAACTACAACAAACAACAGAAGCATCAGCAGTAATATTCAAATAATATATAATCGTAAAGCATTCAAGTAGCTGATTATTCCTGATTTAAAATGTTGAACACATTTAAAAAAAAAGAAAAAGCCATTATGTTTATATTTGTCAGCGAGAAGTGAAAACCCACCAACATTGGAGAGTCGTGACTCCAGAAGTCTTTGTTTTCGTAGGCGTGGATCCCGACCTGTTGGTGTTTGGGAAATACTTCAGCTCCAATGTGCGCGTGTTACCCCTCCACTACAGCCGAGGCAACGCCTCAGAGCCGCTGCCCTCGGACAAACGCCAGTTTATGCACCCGCCTCCGCCCGCTGCACTGCCTCTGACTTCAGCACCCACAGTTAAACCCCCCACCACAGCAAGCAGGGTGCTCCCCACCACCACCACCACGCAGCCAGGCACCAGACAGCCTTCAACACTGCCCACAACTACAGCTCCCTTATCTTCCACTCCAGAGACTCTCCTCACGACCTCCACCACTTCTCGTGCACACAGCTCGACGACGCCTCCTTCGTCCAGCGCAACAGCCGCCCTCAGCTCTGCCTCTTCTGCCACATCTGCACAGCCTTCCACTTCCCCAACCCATCATCATCATCATCACACCACCACCACCTCTCAGCTGGCCACCAGCCCTCCAACTCCCACAGGCCTTCTGGCCAGTGTAGAGGGCAGCGAGCAATACCCCAACGGCACCGCGGGCAGCTCGGGGAGGAACCACACTGCAGGCAGTGATGAAGGTCAAGGGGTCAGCGGAGAGGACGACCTCGAAGGTTTGGGGCCTGGCTGGCACGTAGCCGCTCACACCTTGCTGGTCGCGGTGGCCATCTGCGTCACCGTGCTGCTGAGCTGCTGTTGCTCCGTTCTGCTGGTCGTGAGCTGGAGGGGTCAGAGGAAGAGGATGGGCCGCTACCGAACATCGTGGAGGGGGGAAAAAGGCTCCATGCGTCTGATCAAATACGTGCTGGTCAGAGAAAACTCCTGAAAGTCCGGCCCGGGCAGAAAAGAAGATGGAAGTGACTTTTTCTCTTTTGTTTACAGCCAGGTTTGAATGAGGGAATCCAGGTGGAAGAGATTTTAATTGACAAATTAGAATTTGTACCGTTATATTTTTGTAAAAATAATGTTCACATAGTGGATTATTTAATAGCAGGGACATTGCTTTATATTGCTTTATTGCAAGCAGATAGGGCTGAAAATATTTGATATATAACAGATGCATTGAGGTGACAATTCTGTACTTTGTCCTGCACCGGTCACTCTTTTGATATTGGGCTTCTTCTTTCAGACTAGTGGAGAGAAAACTTCCAAAATACACAGTTTCTGTTCTCCTTAACTCACCAAATGTTAGCATTATACAATGCCTCGTATGTATATTTAGATGTACAATTTCAAAAACTTTAAAAAAGTCATTAGAAATCAACTTGTTTTTTTTTACCCCATCTGTCGTGTATTGTAAAATGACAATTTTACAATACAAATCTTAAATGGCCTTTTGGCTTTATGCAAATTAGCACATATGTAACAAGATAATGACTCATTTGCATATTAAAACACCATTTTGCAAAACTTGCACTACAAAAAAAACCTGTCCTAATGTAAGTATTCTTTTACCCTATTCACCTGTCGTGCCCCCCCCCCCCTCCCACTGGTTGAAGGGATTATCGAATACATAGTTTCTCTCGTGATGCAATGACTTTAGACAGAAGAGCCAAACTCAGTCAATGCATTAGACCGCAGCAATTTGCCTCCAGAAAGACGATATGATGCCCGTTTGGCTAACATACATTTTTGATGTACTTCAATGAGTTTAAGCTGATGTTGATTCCAAACCTCCAGGACTCAAGTGGGATTTAATGGGCACTTCTATAGAAGAAAAAAAGAAATGCTCCAATTTGACTGTGCGATGACGGACTACATTTTGCCTTGTGGCCCCTCAGTGTTTAACCCTCCTTTAGTCCTAGCACGTCTCCTCAGTGCATCGGGTTTCTTCTGACCTAAAAGGGGCACGGACCACAGACCAAAACTCCTTCAGGTACCTTTCAACAAGCTGCTGCTGAAAGCATCCTTTCACTGGGGCCGCCACTCCTCCACCTGACAGCGACGAGAGTGGGATGAGAGTTTAGGCTCGGACTGAATGGGGCTTTCATTGCATAAAAGCTTTCCCCACCACACACACACACACACACACACACACTTTCCAACTTCAAAGACCGAACACTCAACAGCAGCTTACATTAGGCTTTTATTTTTGTATTAAGCATCATACAACCCCTGAGGTTGTAACATCTTCATGTATAATAAAACAGGAATTATCTTAAGTAATCTGTAACTGGTATGTAGCTGGAGTCCAACATGATACACAAGGCCACAAATATTTCATTTTAAATGGACCCTACTGCTCTTCGTATAAATACATTTGTACATGAATCTGCATTACAGATTGAGCACTTTCTTGACAGCCTCCTTGTACTGCAGCATGGAGCTCTCGCTCTCCCCTTCATTCTTCAACCTCGTGACAGAGTCCTTATACTCCTGCACCTCTCTCCTGCCGAGCAGCTGCTCTCGCACTTCCTCGCCTTCTCCTTCGCCGGCCGCTTTCATGCGCACCAGCGCGTCCAAGATGTTCCTCTGGGACGGGCTGTCCTCCCAGCTGTACTCCTCCATGTCTGCCACGGCCTTCTCGGCCTCCCAGGCCTCCGTTTTCTGGAGAAGGAGTTAAACAGGAACACAACCGTTACCTTTATGCTCAGACTGGGAACTGAAAACAGGGTTATCTGCAGCATTAATAATAATAATTATAATTTGAACTGTATGTGTGTATTATTGTGGAAGAGGTCTGTTTTGTTCTGCAGGGTAGAAAGACAATGTAACAATAAAAAAAAAAAAGTCATGGCTCAGGCTCTAGTTTGGAACACATTATGGCAACAGATGTACAATATGGTCACCCCTTCTTTGATGCTCCTCTCACAGAGATAGTATTTCTCCGTATGTAGTGCTCTCTCCGCTGCCCGTCTGGCCGTCATCACATTCCCTCGAGGACAAAGCGCCCCATTGTGCAGCGCTTTAAAAGCAGGGCAGCGACCGAGCCCTCAGCTCCGCTGCTCTCCAGGTGTTTGAGGTTAATGACCATCATATACATATCTGATTTGCATAACGGCCATTAGATACTTGGGAACAGATCAGTAGCTTCCCTTTGAAGTAATGAAGGCCTACTGAACAAATAGACATTAAAAAAAAGAAAGAAAAGAAAAAGGCACCTATAACATTTGATTTTCTAAGTTTACTCATACTAAATAAAAGTCTACCGCACTGATGATTTAAGTTACCGACAACAATCCAACCTTCTCCCTGATGCGGTTGTGGGTTTAATACAGAATGCTAAATAACACAAAGTGTTACACACCATGTCTGTCCTTGCATCCATCACCAAGTAGTTTGGTCAACAGACAGAATAAGTGATAACTTGCCAAACGGCCACCCGTTTTCCTGTTTGCTGGGCATGAAGGCACCAACGCAGATGGAGTGCCTCTGGTGGTAAACCTCCCTGCATGTCGGAGGCAGCTTTGAGCAGTCAGCCCCGGCGCTGTTCTGGATTAGCACGAACTGGAATTAGCAGGGAAGGTCTGTCTCTCCGTCTCTCTCTCTCTCCCCCCCCCCAAAGTGCAGAGATAGAAATCACCTCAGTGGCTGCTAACAATCGGCCTCTTTATGGGCTTGCGTTACAACCTGATCGCTACGCCACTCTCACAGCTTCCACCAGCCTGCTGGACAAGCACTGTGCCCTCCATTGTGTGTCCAAAAGGGCAGCGGACAGTGTTCTGCGCACGGCCCCCGAACACCTTCTCCAACTGAGAGATTTCCTTTTCTTTCTTTTTTTTTTGTTATGTGGCTAAGCCATGAAAAGCTCCTAATGGCAAAAGGTTGCAAAAAAAAAAAAGGGGAGTCGTTTTCTTTTCCGTGGCTGGCTGGAAATCCATGCGAACAGAGCCTGGGCTAATGAGCCGGTGGCAGACGTCTCTGATGTGGCGTGGCATGGCTTCATGTGAATAAACAGTAACGGGGTCAACACCTGATAGGCTAGTCCCGTTATCCCCCATTCTGTGGAGAAATGTCAACTGGACAATGCCGCTGTTTGCCATCCTTCTGATACCTCCCTAATGGGCTGAGCATCTCAGATCGCAGAGCGCGGTGCACATGATTACCCCGGCAAAAGCTACCGAGCCATGTCGCCAGCTGGATGTAAATGTCACCAAAAAACTAACATTTTAATCACAAAACTAAAAGCGAAGGCTATAAGCTTGAGAAAAAACTATGCGCATTTGGTCATAAAAAAAGAAGAAGAAGGAAACCACTTGACACAAAAGTAGTCTTCCTGCCGCTTATTCAAAAGCTTTTTTTTTTTCTTCCCCAATCGTACACCTTTTGTTTAATAACTTTGCTAAACAGTAGCTGTATGCTAAAAATTCTTAGAGGCTCCAATACAATTTTTTTCTTTTTGCAAAACCAATTCTGATATCTTGCGTATCAGCCAATAACAGTGCTTTAAAAACTAAAAAAAAAAATTTATAGCGGAATACCGCTAGCCCTGTATGGATGCGATATGACAGAATGAATGCCATAAAATAAAATATCTATTTTTTTCAGTGTAAAATACAGTATTGCTCAAATAGACGAATAAATAGGCATTTTGTTGTGAATAATCCTTTAAAAATCACTGTGATGGTGGCTTTTGGGAGGAGGCAGTATTTCATTTTCCATGTCCTGTCACTGATGTGTCTGCCTGCTCATCTTCAGTCAAGACACAAATACTTTTAACTCACCCAAGACTCGTGGTACAGGACGGTCAGCAGGTACATGGCGTAGTCGTGATTCTGCTGTCTCAACGGGCAGCTGGTAGAGGGAGGCAAGAAACAGATAAAAAGGTGGAAGAGATTCAGTGCATTCGTTTCTTTTTCCTCACTTAATTATTTGGCATATTGAAGCCTGAGGAAGGATAATCACCTGTCAGCTTTGATGGTGATTATATCGGTATCTTTACAGTATCTATTCCCGACAAGTTTCAGCATTTTCTTGCTTGCGTGGTCATCCAGATTCAAACTGGACAGCTTTACCTGCGATGGCAAAGACATGATTATTTACGTGTTTTTCAGCATGAAGCTTTCCAATGCAAAGAGAAATACTCAGACTCCAAGATAAGAGCAGACGGGATTTCATTATGTACTGTATCTCTCTTCAGATACAATAAAACCACAACCCAAAATAGAAACAATGTTGTCGGTTTTTTCTATACAGAGCTTTGACGGATTAAAACAAAAAAACATTTATTTTTAGATAAAAACGACTGTATATGTGCTGGAACAGAGAAACATCTAAGCCCCTAAGCACTATGGATGGATAAAAAAAAAACAGATTACTCCTTTAATACTTTGTTTTTCATGAGATTTGTTGCATTGTAATTTGTACAATGCGACAAAAAGAAATGTATAGGCAATACAAAATAAACCTCTGGTGTTGGTTAAGTCGTTTTTTTCTGGAACCTCGTGCTTGTTTTAGATCAAACTCGGCCACAGATTTTGTTTCCGGGATTTTCTACCCCTGCTGCTTTCACCCCGTCTAAATTAACGACAAAATGACTATAA
Source organism: Cyclopterus lumpus (assembly GCF_009769545.1). Taxonomy (NCBI): domain Eukaryota; kingdom Metazoa; phylum Chordata; class Actinopteri; order Perciformes; family Cyclopteridae; genus Cyclopterus; species Cyclopterus lumpus. The sequence continues at coordinate 6,926,330 of NC_046971.1, read as the reverse complement.
AGGCAAAACCTGCTACACACATTCGGCATTCAAAAGATTAAATGCATTTTTGTTGAACTGAAACTGTGTGACATTTGCCCTCTAATCTATTTTTCTGCCTAATCCACCTGGATTAATGTCTGAATAATTCCCACCGTGCTGATGTAATCTAAGGCAACGTGTCAGTGGAGCAGATGGCTGGTGATTAATGTAAAAAAAAAAAAAAATCGACTTTCACCTGGAATAAAATTACAGATTTGTCAACGGCAGTTGAAATTCCACAGTTTATAAAGCAGAACTTCATTTAGTACGTTTCTAGAGCGAAGACGCCTGTTGTGTTATCTTGTGTGAGCACGTGGCCTCGTCCAAGGGAAGATGTTGGCAGACCGCTGATTGTTAACATGTGGAAAACAACTCAGGCCGTTAAGAACGAAATGGAACAGCGTTCGACAGCTTTCTCTTGACATCGTGAGGCCAGATGAGGAAACTTTTAAGAGGAATATCAAAACGTCCCAACAAATACAGTATGGCAATGATGAGATGTTTCGTTTCTATTTTCTGTGAAAGTAATAAGTTGTCAAAAACACATTTCCAAAGAATTTATACTAACAAGAACAAGAACAGAGCTTAAGTATGAAATGATTTTATAGGGCCTGTAATCTGTGTCGATGGCATAACTTCTTAGGTTTGAGGTCACTGGACAAAGAACGTCTCTAGATAAGTCTCAGGGACATGGCGGCAGCTGGTGATTACGCATTCCTGTAAATCTCTAATCTCATTCCGGATCAGGTTTCTGTCCACGCGGCTTTCTATACGTCGTTGACACCCAGCGGAAGCACGTCCTCACGTAAAAAAACGGTCAAAACCCTTTTTATAGAAACTGTTCAGAATAAAGAACGGCCGAGCAGGGAAACTCACTTTGAGATGAACCACTCGGGCTGAAGGGTTTCGGACCGACGGGCCGGCAGACACGTAGTCCGTGCCGTCCACTTTGATGGGGAAGTGCTCGTCACATGTGGCGTCAGTGTCCAAGGCGGAGGGCCACTCTGTGCAGAAGGCTGAAAGCAGGGAAACATATTTTACAGACGCAAAATAAGCCTCAATAAGCCTTTCTTTTTGTTTGTTTTTTACAATGTAAAATGTAAAGCAGGTTTTAGAGCTTCGCAATGTTTTAAAATGAAAAACATGACTTACGTTTTAGAGCTTCACAGTGTTTCTTGATGGCCGCCGGTGTCAAATGCAGAAAATTTGGTATCTGAAAAGAGATTATGAGCGAGAGATTATGTGAATGCAGACCGTTTATGTATGTAACAAGAATATGAAAATGTCCTGCAATCTAAATATGTACATCCCGGTAAGTGTAAAGCAAAACTCACACGTATCATTTTCATGACTATATGCAAACATTTTATGCTAGATTTCAGAATACATTAGTTGGCAGCATGTTCATTATTTAATAAATAGAATTATATATATTCTATATTGACATTAAAAACATTTCTCATTTTCAAAAACTGTAGGCTTGCGTTTGGACAAAGTGACAACATATATATGAGTTATGATTAAGAAGTAAAAAAATAAATAAAAATCAAACATAACAAAGGGATGCACAGCAGTTTAACCTCTTGTGGCTGAGCTAAATAATGAAATCAATAGAGTTCCAGCTGTGGCGGGTGAAAGTAGTGGATCTGCAAGTGGCTCGAGTCCAGATGATGGAGCAGCTGGTGTCTGGACCCAGCAACTCAGTAATCCGGGTACAGAGACCGAGCAAAAACTGCTCCATCAGTAATGCAAGAAGATCGCCTGGCAACAATTAACTCAACTCCTCATAATGAATACTAGGAGGTGACTGCTGAACTATAGAGATCAGATGCATACAGACCACCGTTTGTGGCCAAATTTAGTCAGATTTTAATCCTTTGAACCATGTGGGAACAGCCCCACAGCTCAGTTTAGTGCCCAACTCTTAAAAGTACAACCACCCCTATGTGTTAATAATGTCTGCAGTGGGTCCATGCAAGTAACATGGTCTGACCTTCATCAGCTCCAAGTTGCCCTTCTTCTCTGGAGGAACGCCTCCCTTCACAGGGTAGCCCATCCTCAGAGGCAGGGGGACGGAGTTCGGCCTGAAGGGGGTTGCTGCTGGATAAACTGCAGTCCAGTCCTGATCCACCGGCATCTTTTCTGTCCTGGGCTCCCCTACCTGCAAAAGAAACACGACAAAAGGAAGCTTTTTCATTTGGAAACCGTGAGACAACGTGTGTGGCAACGTCATCAACTTTCTTATTGAACATCTTGTCTCATTTGAAATATGTGCATCCTGATATATTTAACCTTGGACATAAAAGCTGCACACTTACAGGTCTCCTGGGTCTTCTTACGAATCCTCGACCGCCTCTATCGGGAAAGCCTAAAATTGACAATGTTGCAAGTTCAAGTATTGAGTTTACTTTCTTTGTGATTTGTATTTTCCGCCACACACACTTACTCGTAGATACCAGAACTGTTTGGTGTATGCTGTAAGTGTAATTCACAATATGTGCTGCATGATATACATTGGAAATCCGTTATATTTAATATCATGCTTTTTGCTGAACTGTGCATTATAAATAAGAGCTGTCATATTTATCAATGTACAGAAAAGTGACAGGTAACTCTTTAGATAAGTTAATAGCTCAAGCTTTTTTAATTGTGAGCATGTTCTGCTTTTTAAGCAATGCCATGTCATCATCTTGGGCTTCAGGAAATAATGATGGCTTGATTAAAAAGGAGCACTCATAAAGCAGATTAACTGTTAATTGCTATATTATCTAGTTATTTATCCCTCATCTGTCATTGCACTTGAATTGCTTTTTCTATTCTGATTCTTACTCTGGGGAGATCAAGATGGGAAGAGAGGAAATAGCATCCATCAAGTGACACTGAACCAATACAATAGACACAGGGACCCCCACAAGAACCCCATGAAACGTCCCACATCCCAGTTGGAAAATTAACAGGTAACACAGCGACTCATTAGTCAAGTTTAGGCAGTCTGACTGCACTAGAGACAAGAGGTCCCTCGACATGGCCTTGGTGACTGCACTTCAAGCTGTTATCCTAGCTTGAAGCAGTGTGAACTATGTCCGCAGCTACACCGGAACTCACCTTTATTTCCAGCAGAAGAATTTATCGGCTTATCCGTCGCGTATGAGACTCTGCTTGCTGGTCTCTGCAGACCAAGACCAGAAGCATTTATTCGACCTAGGCACAGAAATGCCTTGCGTGTGTGTGAAGCCATGTTTTCCCAATGACTACGGAAACCAGCGAGGGATAATAAACTGTGAAAATTGCAAAACGTTTATTTGACGCAGAGTGAGTGTGTAGGGCCCCCTACAGGTCAACACGGGCGTGGACGCGCAGCTCGTGATGTATGATGGGACTTCATCCGGGATTAACAACAAAAAAGCACAGGACATCATTTTGGTCAGAATTAAATGCAATAGTCTTCCTCAATTCTTTTTTTTACGCTAGTGCATCATCTCAAAGCACGCGACCATGCACGTGCGACCGGCGGCTGTCACTCCGCAAGCTGCTGCTTTTTGGCACATGTGGTGCGTTCAAATGCTCATGTACAATCAAATTTCCGAAGTGGCTAGTGCCAAAGATGCCAGACTACGTGAACATGATTCATGATGTGAAAACACGGCCACGCAAACGCGAGAGTGAGGCATAACACAAGTTATTGTTTTCAGTTAAAACCAGGAAAGATATAACAATGTGTAAGGTGGGGTAAGTTTGCAAATGTGTCTTCTACTTTTTGGTGTTGTAGCAGTCCAGCTTGAATAAAACGAGCTTGCTTTAGATGTGGATATACGTGTCGGTTACCTTAGTCCTACTTTTAAGACAACTGCAGCCTTCCTGTTCTTAAAATAGTTCTGTTGTGTAATCTGTCACAGTTTTGTTCTATCAATGACTGCATGCAAACTTTATTCAGCGTTCTTCACATGTGCTCTACACATGTGCACGTTGGCTAGCTACATGGTAGGAATAGAAAATCGACAGGGTACCACTGTGTTGGTCGCTGATGATGCGATTACCAACTTTCCCCTAACCCTTGAACGCGGCGTGTGTGCAGCACAGGCTGCGATGCACTTCAAAGAGACGAGTCCTGCAGGCAGCAGCCGATAACATGCTTGTTCTTTCAGTGTACTTTCGATGGTAGGGTTTTATTTTGTAGCGTTGGAAGACGATTTCGAACTTTTTTTTAATTTGGAGGGGTGTACTTTATTTGTTTAAAAAAACAATAAATGCGAACTTGTTGCCTGTCTTCTTAGCTATTTTCTCATAATTTACCACCTTGAGGTGTGTTTTCTGGAGTCAAAGGTAAGACGTGACACGCTAGTCTGACATATTGTTTAACTTGTTCAGCTTAATTCTTAAAAAGGGTTCAACTACGAACATCAGCGTGTAACAAAAAAAATTGCTGCCAATATTGACATAACATGTTCTTTGATTATGCAGCATCATTTAACAGACTACACAGCCTGCTCTTTATTGGACTGCTGTCGGGAGGATATAGTTAAACCGGTGTAAAGGGAACTAAAGTGGAGTTTATAGAGGGCGAAAGCTTCCTTATTTTTACGTACTGTCATTTAATTTGTGCTGCTTCGGCTGCCTTCGTGACGGGGTCGGTTGAATTTAAGGGAAAGTCAAAACAATACTCGTGTAACTGAAGAGTCCCACAGCCGCCTGTGCGTGTCTGACAGTCCATTGTGTGTCTCGCGACCGTCCAGCTTTAAAGTCAGAAACTCTATCTCCGGGCAGACAGCAGCACATGTGGCTCCTGTCATCAGCTCGACAGACATGGTGTCATGGTGGCTGCCTCCAATTGGCCCTCCTCACTTGTCTCATGATGCTCTTTTTTTTCTTTTTTTTTTTTCTTCTTTTTTCCTTTTCCCTTTTTAAACCTTTTAGGCAGCATCCGGCCATCTATCACATGGCCTGGTTCGTGTCTTTCCAGAGAAGACACTGAAGCACCTACTTTACCCTTTGATACCCTAATTAGTGTTACATATGCCAGAGAGGAGCCACATCGCTTTGGCTGGATGGAAAGTGGTTTTGTCAAGTGGACACACTGTTCAGGCTTAGTTACATTCGCAGAGATAAGGAACATATATATTACACACACATTACACATTAGGATTTGTTCCTGATATGCAGCTCCCTTTGCACACATGCTTTTCTGTGTCTTCTATGCATCTCCTATTGTTGTTGATGTAGATTTGAGTAGTCTTTTGGCCAATAATGAACTCTCTTAAATGTCCAAAGGCAAGTAGTGGAGTATTTGTCACAATACGAACATGCAGTGTTTTATTGTCACTCTCCACTCGAATTGGCATGCATTCTTAAATAATGTGTGTGACGTGAACCTTGAGCTGACTGTGACTGTTGCGAGGAAAACTGAGAAGAATACGAGAGGCGAGCTGCAAAACAAACATTCACGTGTCCGTCCGTAACTGTCCACAGCTTTAATCAGCCTTATTGTTCTCCCACCTGTATACGTTGTTTAAGCCCTCTGCGATGTGACGTGTTCTGATTTTTTTTTTGTTTTCTAAATGTTAACAGAGTGCTTGTTGTACATTTGTTTTACCTTACCAGATGGGCAACGCTTCCCGGTCAACGATTTGATGGCAATCCCGTGTTACGCTGGGTGGCCTGAAATCACAACAAGTCGTCTCTGATGTGGCTCATATGGCATTCAGTTCAGAAGTAACATGCTGAGGGGAACTAGCTTTTAGAATATACCAGACTCTAATCTGATGATAATTTGGAGTAGCAGTATTTTTCCTCTACGCCATATGGAATGCCATAATGTTACAGGAGGAGATGTTTACATATAGTAGCTTTAACGTTAAATTCAGAATTGCTGAGTGCTGTGTGTAACGATCTTGAAAAGAATCACAGTTTGACGTAAAAGATAATGAGCATCAATCAAACTTCAGGGTCCATGTCTAGCATTTTTCATGACCGGATGAACAGGGGCCCTCGCTGTGGAGTGCTAGGCTTACTTTCAGTCATACTATCTCCATCACTCACGCCGCCTCTTTCACTGCAGGTATGGACACGCATGCAGTGCAGCAGAGGGAGCTCCTGTCTGCAGCGGGCAGCTAGCCATGCCATAGCCAGGTGTGTCATCCCACTGGACTCGACCTTTCCGACCTGACTCTCGGTGACCTCCAGGACGCCTCTCCCCGGGCCCGTCTCTGAACCGGAACCATGGTGGAAAGACGTGCGCAGTCCTTTCACATGACGTGCCACGTGCAACGCGACTATGGCAGCAGGATGGGGAGCTCCTTCATAAGTTGCAGACCCAACGGGTATGCCGGTACGAGCCTCAACCTCAGCCCGGCCAAGGAGACGGACGCTGACTCTGCGGCCTCCACCGGCGCTACAACTACTAGCTGTGCCCTCCGGCCTCCTGCACCTGACAGAATCTGCTACTCTCCAGTTTCACTGGAATTGGACCCCTCAGAGGTGAATAATGGATCAGGCATTCCCTACGGTCCTCCCGCGGACACACAGGCCATGCACAGCCAGCCCTCCATGGCCTCTGTCCCGCTGCCTCTGCCTCTCCCTCGTTCGAGCTGGATGCATCATCATCAAAAGGATTTCCGGAGCCCTTTCGTCAAGACTAGCATGCAGGGGGATGTGTACAACTTTCTAGAGAGACCTGCTGGAGTGAGATGCTTCCTCTACCACTTCCTCGTGTGAGTACCTGTCTGGTTCTGTGTGTACTGATTGCAGCACAGATTGCAGGTCAGTTTGGCAGCAGTGCCGACTTTGAGCAGAGGTCTCTGGTCTCTCCATTAGCTCCAGACCCTCTCTCGTGAATTACTTCTAGTGCTGCTCCTTCCAGAATTAGGTTCTGGTTCCCAGGAACAAAAGGTGAGGCCTGCTGGCTGTCTGCAGTTGTTTTAAGATAGTCCAACACAAGCTTTGGGCACTGGTGAGCTCGGTCTATTTTGCTCTTCAACAAATAAGCAATCACATCCATAAATCATGGAACTTCCTTCTTGATGCTGCTAACCTGACCTAAACCACACTGACCTGCAGTTAATACACACTGCTTCCATCGTATTATTAACTGCCACGAGGGCACGCACTCCTCTCCTGTGTTGGTGTTTATGTCCACGGACGGTTGATGACGATGGGGTGTTTTAGGGTTTTGTGATGACTGGAAAAGACCATGCTGCAGAATTTGGATTGTGGAACATGTTTTGATGTCGCACACATTACATTTTATAGAATATATGATATTGTATCACCGGTAGAAACCATTTAAATTTGACACCATGTTTAATTTGACTCCCTCTAAATGTCCTAGAAAATAAATGGAAGATGTTGTGTAAACTAGTTAGATAACTAGTAGAAATAAAAAATGGAAAAAAGAACTCACTTGTTTATGTTTTACTGGCCAGCAAGTACTTAATAAGTAATATATTATAAAGCAAAAGTAAATCTGTTTTATCTTTTGAATAAATCTGGCCTTATGTATGGCTTTCATTCAAATATGTTTAGCACATTATGATATTAATTTTTATTAAAACAAATGTCCAAATTAAAGAAGTGAGTTTTGCGTGATATCTGCAGTGAATAATATAATGATGGTGAGATGCATTTTAGTTCGCTTGGTTTTTGCAAAAGTTAAAATAATACCCTCCTAAAATGTGACTAAAGAATCTTCTGTTATCTCTCTGAAGTATCCCACAATGTTGTCCCAGATGTCATAGTAAGCCCTGAGCCCATGGATTTAGACCAGATTAGATGAAAATATGAATGATGATGATAATAGAAGTTCAATTGAAAGGCATCTACTGAACTCTTTCACATTCAGCTGAATCATATGGTGAGTCAAATATATCCTCCAAATGTTTTTCAGGAAATGGTGGGGTTCATTTTGATTCCCCCCCCACCCCCCATTTGTGGCTAATGACAGTATAGGATCGGTTCGAAAGGCTGGCTGTGAAATGTGCTCTGGAGGTGTCTTGAGACGTGTGTGTGGATACCAACTAAAGGATGCTACAGGATGCATTTGTATGTCGTTGTGAATTCAAATATAATGACTGTGGACAAATAAGAGGGATTGGTAGTTTAAAATATAAATATATTTCATTCATTTCTTTTTTGGGGGGGGGCATTTTGAGGCAGCGGAAGAAAGCTTAAAACACTGAACATTCTAAAAACACTGAATATTCCAAAAACACTGAACATTCTAAAAACACTGAACATTCTAAAAACACTGAACATTCAAAAACACTGACCATTCAAAAACACTGAACATTCTAAAAACACTGAATATTCCAAAAACACTGAACATTCTAAAAACACTGAACATTCTAAAAACACTGAACATTCAAAAACACTGACCATTCAAAAACACTGAACATTCTAAAAACACTGAACATTCCAAAAACACTGAACATTCTAAAAATACTGAACATTCAAAAACACTGACCATTCAAAAACACTGACCATTCAAAAACACTGAACATTCTAAAAACACTGAACATTCCAAAAACACTGAACATTCTAAAAACACTGAATATTCCAAAAACACTGAACATTCTAAAAACACTGAATATTCGAAAAACACTGAATATTCCAAAAACACTGAACATTCTAAAAACACTGAACATTCTAAAAACACTGAATATTCCAAAAACATTGAACATTCCAAAAACACTGAACATTCTAAAAACACTGAATATTCCAAAAACACTGAACATTCCAAAAACACTGAATATTCCAAAAACACTGAACATTCCAAAAACACTGAACATTCCAAAAACACTGAACATTACAAAAACACTGAACATTCTAAAAACACTGAATATTCCAAAAACACTAAACATTCCAAAAACACTGAACATTCTAAAAACACTGAACATTCCAAAAACACTGAACATTCTAAAAACACTGAATATTCCAAACACATTGAACATTCCAAAAACACTGAATATTCTAAAAACAGTGAACATTCAAAAACACTGAACATTCAAAAACACTAAACATTCTAAAAACACTGAACATTCTAAAAACACTGAATATTCCAAAAACATTGAACATTCCAAAAACACTGAACATTCCAAAAACACTGAACATTCCAAAAACACTGAACATTCTAAAAACACTGAACATTCCAAAAACACTGAACATTCCAAAAACACTGAACATTCTAAAAACACTGAACATTCCAAAAACACTGAACATTCTAAAAACACTGATTATTCCAAAAACACTGAACATTCTAAAAACACTGAATATTCCAAAAACACTGAACATTCTAAAAACAGTGAACATTCAAAAACAGTGAACATTCAAAAACACTGAACATTCTAAACACACTGAACATTCAAAAACACTGAACATTCTAAAAACACTGAACATTCCAAAAACACTGAACATTCTAAAAACACTGAATATTCCAAAAACATTGAACATTCCAAAAAACACTGAACATTCTAAAAACACTGAACATTCCAAAAACACTGAACATTCTAAAAACACTGAATATTCCAAAAACATTGAACATTCCAAAAAACCCTGAACATTCTAAAAACACTGAACATTCTAAAAACACTGAATATTCCCAAAACACTGAATATTCCAAAAACACTGAACATTCTAAAAACACTGAATATTCCAAAAACATTGAACATTCCAAAAACACTGAACATTCTAAAAACACTGAATATTCTAAAAACACTGAATATTCCAAAAAAACACTGAACATTCTAAAAACACTAAACATTCCAAAAACACTGAACATTCAAAAACACTGAACATTCCAAAAACACTGAACATTCCAAAAACACTGAACATTCTAAAAACACTGAACATTCTAAAATCACTGAATATTCCAAAAATATTGAACATTCCAAAAACACTGAACATTCCAAAAACACTGAACATTCCAAAAACACTGAACATTCTAAAAACACTGATTATTCCAAAAACACTGAACATTCTAAAAACACTGAATATTCCAAAAACACTGAACATTCTAAAAACAATGAACATTCAAAAACAGTGAACATTCAAAAACAGTGAACATTCAAAAACACTGAACATTCTAAACACACTGAACATTCAAAAACACTGAACATTCTAAAAACACTGAACATTCTAAAAACACTGAACATTCCAAAAACACTGAACATTCTAAAAACACTGAATATTCCAAAAACATTGAACATTCCAAAAAACACTGAACATTCTCAAAACACTGAATATTCCCAAAACACTGAATATTCCAAAAACACTGAACATTCTAAAAACACTGAACATTCCAAAAACACTGAACATTCCAAAAACACTGAATATTCCAAAAACATTGAACATTCCAAAAAACACTGAACATTCTAAAAACACTGAACATTCTAAAAACACTGAATATTCCCAAAACACAGAATTTTCCAAAAACACTGAACATTCTAAAAACACTGAATATTCCAAAAACACTAAACATTCCAAAAACACTGAACATTCTAAAAACACTGAATATTCCAAAAACACTGAACACTCCAAAAACACTGAACATTCCAAAAACACTCTGGATACCAACTAAAAGATGCTACAGGATGCATTTGTATGTCGTTGTGAATTCAAATATAATGATTGTGGACAAATAAGAGGGATTGGTAGTTTAAAATATAAATATATTTCATTAATTTCTATTTTTGGGGGGCCATTTAGAGCCAGCGGAAGAAACCTGTAAACACAACGTTGACATATTATCACTTCATTAAGTTAATATGGAAAACAGCTGCCCTTTAAGGGTCTACGAAGCTCCTTTTTTCTGGCACAAAACCAGCGTTTCAACGGAAAAGTGCCGCAAGTGCTTTTTTTAAAGATGTATTTGAAAGACTAGAAGAGTGTCTGAACATGTTCTTCAACTGTCTCGCAAAAATTATCCAGTAATACTTTAAAATGTGGTAAAATGCAAGTTAACTTTGCTTGAATTGCGACACAGTCCAACTCACAGCAGCCCGACATGTAGCAGCTACCACGCTGCTGAGAGTTGAGAACCACTGCCCCAGACCAGTAAAGAACCACTGCCCCAGACCAGTAGAGAACCACTGCCCCAGACCAGTAAAGAACCACTGCCCCAGACCAGTAGAGAACCACTGCCCCAGACCAGTAGCAAACCACTGCCCCAGACCAGTGGAGAACCACTGCCCCAGACCAGTAGAGAACCACTGCCCCAGACCAGTAGAGAACCACTTCCCCAGACCAGTAGAGAACCACTGCCCCAGACCAGTGGAGAACCACTGCCCCAGACCACATCTGTCACACCCGTTCTTAGCAGCTCACTATTTGTTGAACCAGAGTTATGTCCTTCTCAACTGTGACAAAAAAGCTTTGAACAAAGTTAATGTAATATCTTGTGTTTGATCTTTGATACAGTAATGTGGGTTTTAATAAATATAATTAAATGGATTTATTTTATAATATTGGAGAAATTTGCCTATATATTTTTACATTTATATAAATGCATGTACAATATTGTTACACTCAAATAAACAATAATCAAATGCAAAGACAGTTATTTAACAATATGCTCGGGAGTAGTTACATTTATACAGTGTTACAGTTCCAACCGGCCCTTTGAGGGCAGCCATGATGCTGATGTGGCCCACGGTGAAAATGAGTTTGACACCCCTGGTATAGAGCTAGGTTCCCTTGTTTTTTTTTTGGATACAGTAAAAGCATCTGAATACAGCATCCTGACCTGCCTGAGACCAACTCATTTTGAAAGAGTGTTCGCAGGATTAGTTGCTGCGGATGCTTTTATTAAACATGCATCTTGAACTGGGTCATTAATTGGCTGAAAGGCACCCACCTTAAATTAAGTTGTGCCTAAGTAGACTTGAGCCCTGGACCGGTTAACCAGAGCACAGAGCAGTTAAAAAGAGATGGTGTCCTGAGGGCCAAAGCACTTCATCGCATTCGGTTAAATGACTTTCATCAAGGTCACACTGGAATGGAAAGTCCCAAATCCTTTTTGTATAAAAACTTTAAGAATAATACAACATACTGTTTATAGACCATTCTGTCACATAAATTACATCACAGTCGCCATTACAACCGAGTAGTAAGTTTCCATGTGCTTTTTCTTTTTCCACATTAGTTACCTATTTAAGTAATTGTGGTTATTAACTTTGTAGTGTAGGAACAGATTGTCACTAACAATAAAGGTAAATGTTTAAACGTAATGTTTTAAGTTACATAAGGTCATTCATACATATATATTTCAATTATTGATGAACTTTAAACCTTCGTTTGGGTCATGCAGTTGTGCAGCTCTGGCCCAGACTAACGCAACGATCTCAATGCCTGCACGTCCTCAAGGTCTCCTCCCTCCCAAAGCCTGCATTATCCAAACGTATTCATCTCCCTCTACAGCGCTTTAGCTCAGCTGCCCTCAAATTACCCCATCGTTTAAACGTATTTTAGGCCTAACAAGCCGTCGTTTAGAAATGGCAGCTACACCTCCCACTTTTCAGCTTTATCCGGGTGAAATTGTTGGTCTGTCCCATTAGGATCTTACCTTTTGTCAGTCGGAGATGAGTGGAAACAGTGCAGAGATCCTCCATTGTCGTGTGTGTGTGTGTGTGTGTGTGTGTGTGTGTGTGTCTGTGTGTGTGTGTGTGTTTTGCTGATAACTTATCCCAGCAGTAATTGGGGCTCTAATGTTCTCCCCTCAGAAGAGAGAGAACCTGAGCCTGAGCTTCATTTAATATTAAACCCTTCTGAACTGATCCCCGCTGGCACTCGTTTAAGTAACTCTTACTTGTTGATGGCTATTGCCGGTGGCCATCTATTCTCCTGGCCTCTTTTAGATACTGACAGGGGAGAAGCGACGCATGAGAGGCCATATACAACACTCATGATGGGCCTAATAGGCCTGCTCGACATTGGGATGACACACACTGACGGACCATGCACCGGACAGGTGGCTGCTCAGTTTACAGCTGTCTTTATCGTGCTTATGAATCTGAAAATGCACTCGTCGACACTCCATCTGGCGGTTTCAAAACATCTGTCCAATCAGTGTGTGTATAGCGTAACGCACTTTAATGTGGAGACATTTGTCACAAATGAATGCTTGCGCAATATGCACCTGTGCAACACCCTTTTCAGTGAGTCCTCATGGATTTGACTGATTTATTTTATTTTTTCAGAAAGCGGGTATTGATCCCATTAGTCTTTAAAAAAAGAGTTTTATTTAATTTGCAATACTCATACTACATTTGAAAAACTAATTTGAAACCCAAACAGAAGGTTTTTCATGTGGATTCATATTAACTTAACGGCCCATTGAGAGAAAGATGGGCGCTTCACACGCACCATCATTATCATTTAATGAAGAGTTCATAGAGCATAAAACTACCTAAAATATAAATGATTTAATTAATGAACTTCAGTGTATGTATTCAGTTACAGACTTTATTTAGGGGCCACCAGGCAGCTTTCGGTTTCCTCCTGATGTTGGAAAACAATCAATTATTAATACACATTTTAACAAATGAATGTATTATAGATGAAATGTCACGTTCCTTCAACCGACAGACACACAAATGTAGACATGCCACGCTGCAGACGGCAGAGTTCGTCAGAGTGGGTAGAAATCCCTGTGACTCGGGACAGAATATGATAAGAGTGCCCGAAAAGAGTGTTATGCAATAGCATGCAGACTCACCAGCACATAGACGACCTGGGGCGATGATCCCCTTCACGTTTGGGCCACTCCCTCTGGAAGTCTTTTACATAACCAGAGGGAATGGACATGAATGTCCACACGATTCATAAACACAGTGGAAGCAGATTGCCACCCTGCATCTTGGTCTCTCGCAGTGCGTTTGGATGCAGAAGTAAACGTGTCAATTCTTTTGAGACAAAATAAAGAGCTAAAACAGGAGAAGAAAGAGAGAATATCTCACTGACTATTAAAACAACTTTTCATTCGCAGTGGCTGTAATCAAAATGCGATTGTCTCATAGAGGAAGTTTCTCCTGTAACGTCACTACTCCTCCACCAGTTTGCAGTGGAAGAAGAATGGCACCCGTTTATCCTCGTGAAAATGCAGCTGGCCAGATGTTGTCTGGAATACTTGGTTCTGTTGTGTGTTTTTATATCCGGACAGATTATTGAAATGGCTATGGTGAATCCCCTCCATCTACGTGGAAAGGGCAGAAAGGAAAACCTTGTGTTGGATATCTGCATACAAGAGATTACCGATTGAATGAAGAGATCTGTATAGGTCGCAGCAGCATATGATGTATGCTGGGTACATATGTTATAATGCTATTTCCAGTGTCTTTTGGCAATTTTGGCCTAAAAAATGTGTCCAAGTTTAACAATTTAATAAGCGACACACAGGATATGGGTGACATTTAATTAATTTTATTAGTAATGTCACCTATAATATGCATGAAATATGTTTCAACGACCAATGTACTTGCAGAACTTACTTTAGAGGGGGACTGCTGCTCCTGAATTAATAAAATTAATAAGAAATGTCTGTCAAAATACTGACCAGATCCATTGCATTACAAAGTAGAATTCAATCATAAGATAAACAGAATGCATAATATACAATTTAGGCTTGAATTTAAACATTGAATGAAATGAATATTTAGCTAATTCCAATGTCTTGTCAATAAAGGCGTTCATGTCAGCTCTAAACCTTCATTCACATACTCATCAGTTGTCAACCTCCCAAAAAACATAAATCATGAAAAACTTGATCCAGCCGGTATCGTGAATACTTGCAATGGTGTGTAACTGTACAACTGAATTGAAGTTGATGCTGTATCTGACATTAATTTGGCGAAGGTACTAGTTATGAATTATTCTGCTTCTATCGTGTGATACCCCTCCAGTCCTGACTGTTTCTCTTTTAATAAATGTTGCCCTGCAACCTGGAAGGAGATTTACCTATTTTAATTTTTTTTTCCACCCAAGTATTTGGTGGACAAGATGATGGCTAAGCCAGGATGGAATATCCATGTTTGTGACTGGTGCCGGATGTGGTGTAATCCATCCTAAGCTCTTCCATGGATGGGAAGGGGAGGGGGGTTGTGGAGGGGGGGTCTGACTCTGACCATGCTTGCTAGCAGTGATGGACAGGGTGATGTGCGTGCTGTTGGCTTGACGTTTGTGCTTGTTTAAGTCACAAGAAGCAGTCCCAGGCATTTAGCCCCAAAACAAATATGTAAACATTATGGGAATTAAGTCCACCAAGTCCCATAGGGCAGATTTATTATGGGAGCACAAGTATGCTGACAGTTTGTGCAGAGTTTATACTTGTATTTGACTCTGTGCCCACAGCTGGTTGCTGGGCCAGAGGTCGGGCAGATGTTTGTATAGCAGCAGCATAGCAGTGGTATCATCCGTCAACTGAGCAGCATAGGCGTAGCACTACCAGCTTAACTGACCACCTGATTGTAAAACAACATTTTACAATGTATTCATTTTTCATTTGACCTTGACACATAAATGGACAGTTGAGTATAACAGATTCAATTCATGCCAGCGGGTAACACTGTTGTCACATATTGCTAATGTGTTTCTGTCATGGTTAATATGACGACTCACTCTACTTTAGATTATGGATATACAAAACTCAGGAATGAGTCTCAATTTGTTTTGTTTTTTTACGTGATAAAATAAACACTTTATGAGAAGACCCATTGAAGCCCAGGAACAGGGGCTATCTGGGAAACTGGGTGGGGCTTTGGCTTTCTATTTGAAGGCTGTGGCTGAGAAATGGGTGAATTGTGTAAAGGTAAGTAGATGAGGATCTTAAAGCGAGGAGCGATAATGACTTCAGATTTGATTGAGATAGTTTGCTGGTGCTTTACAATGAAAACTTAATATGGATTATGAAAATAAGCTTTGCTCGCTAAATGTAATCTGTGAGCTTTGTGATTGGAAGGTGCCCTCTCAACAACCCCATTAACCTGCCTTTATTCATGTCTATGTGAGGGTGGATTAAACGTACAATATACAGGATTTAGAGTATTAATTTGTTCGCTATGTGAAGACAGAGTGTAGTTATGTCTACCTGAGCAGAGAATTAAGTCACTCTCCGTTTGTGTGTGTATGTGTGTGTTAGTATCCGAATGTGCCCCACTGTACCGTTAGCACCGTTAGCTGAGAGACGCCGGCTCAGTCGTCGCCATGTTAAGCTGTTGACGGGTAATAGCATTCTCCCAATCTTGTATTCAGCAACTCTAAGGTAAATGTAGGGATAAGACACTACTACCTAATAGAAAGAGATCGATACCAGCAGTTTTGGTCTTCAGCAATTTGTAGTGGGGACAAACCGCGATAGCTCTTAAGTAAAATAGAGAGATGGTGATACCTACCAGATTGTTTAATTTATGATGGATTAACTGCTGGGTTGAATGAGATTAAGGTTAAGACATCATTTAACATTCGGATTGGATTCGTGCTCACCCAACCTTTGGCCCGTAGCACCATCTGTATTGGTAACTTGTAGTTAATCACAAGCGACCTCTTTGGCCCAAAAAGTGTAATGTGTACAATTAGCATTGCAGTGCTACTGTTGATTGGCTACCTGTGTGTGTGTGTGTGTGTGTGTGTGTGTGTGTGTGTGTGTGTGTGTGTGTTTGCATACTCTATAAATATATATATTAATGTGTGAAAAAGTGTGAACCTTTCACATTCTTGTCATCCACACTTTTGAGAGCACATTGTCCTTGCTGTCAGTTTTTTTTAGTTAATGTTTCCTAAGCTTATATTGCCTTAGTTTCCCAGCTGATTGAGTAGAGGGTTCTGTATGGCTCTACGCCTTACTTATTTTAGTCAAGCTGGACGGTCAATCTGCAGTCAATAATACTCGCTAAAGCCCCAGCTGTTTTTGTTTTAATCAGATCCCAGGGGTTTTGGCCTGGCTAAAGAAGGTTGGCTGATGGTTGTGAGTGACACTGTCCTGTCCGCAGCAAACACCTCTCCTCGCTGCTGTACGCCGCCTGATGGAATACACAGCCTCCAAACATGTTATGTCTCAGGACAAACCGTTGGTAAACATGAAGAAATGACAACTTCTGTTACGAAATATTTTGTTTGCATGTTTATTCCCTAACTTCATAGCTTTATTAATTTTGCAGACTGGACTTGTTTTCACTAAACACAGCAAGTAGAATGCTGCTCAATGTACCTTTTAAAAAAAACAAAAAAAACATGATGTATTTAATCGATGATTCCTACAGTTTATAATCTAATCTAGTACAGCTTGCCTTTAGTCATCTTCTTTGACATA
>NC_046971.1:6874019-6904019 GCF_009769545.1 Cyclopterus lumpus | reverse complement strand
GTCTTTAGTTTTAAACTTTAATACATATTACACAACTGTTCTTGAGCCTGCGCTGTCTGTCGATGCACAGCAATGCAGCGAGCTAAACACACTCCCAATAAAGGTTGAGGGTGTGACACTGTTGAAACAACATTGGCAACATATTAAAGGATAGCAATTATGAATCGACACACATTTCTTTTGTGAAAACGACATAGTACAATATAGACTAGCCATCAAAGTACTACAAAAAAAGTACTTTGAGCTCACGGGGGGATGGAAGGAGATATACTTTTGTAAAATGTTACGTTTCTAAGTAAAAACCTGTTTAGCTAACATTAGCAGAGAGTTTTAGCACATCGTCAACTAGCATTAGCACTTTTATCACGTTCAGCTATTCCAAAAGCTTCTCAAAGGTAAATCTAGAGGTAGTAAGTGACTCTCTTCTAGTGGGACACACAGATGAAGCAATCCAATCACTCTCAAGCAGCTCTCTGAATGAGATTCGGCCTAGTCGGGCTTGACGAGATTAGCGCTGCGCGAACAGGCGGTTGTTTTCAATAAACACGTAGTTTCCGATACACATACAACAATTCCCCAACATCTGGCTGACCCAATTTATGGACTTATCCCATCAAATTCCCCAAATTCCTGGGTTCCTTTGATTTTCAAAGGTCACCCATATGTCATAATTACTGAACTCCTATGAATTGGGATTGCGTGGCCATTTTCTGCTGCTGTTGGTGTTTTGGTCTTACTGTGTACTTATTGATTTGTTCAATTTTATAGAAAACATATATAACATATATCACAACAATGATATTGACTCCCCCAATTATATGGCGACAACAGAAGCTGTGTAGATAGGATGCAACTACCACAAGCTCCCACCTCCTTTCTGAGTAATAGATTAAACTTTTGCATAGTTCAGAATGCAAAGAACTGTTTAAACATTTTTGCAGATAAAAATCTGTTGGCAGAAATAACACCTTTCAGTCAGAACCGATTACACAGTGTTCTATTACAGAAACGGCAACGGGGACTTAAAACACACAGTCCGTTACTTTCCTACACAAACAATAAGGCTGTGGCCGGCTGGTCAAGTTGTTATAGGCGTCTTGGTTTCAGATCTCCGAATGTCTGCACACGTCTCCGATTTGCTCAGCGATTTAAAATATAAATGAATAAAGTGAAACCAAATGGTCGTTCAGTTGGATTATCAGTTATGTAGGTTTACTGGATCATTACTGCCTTTTGTTTTGGTTAAGGGCCATAGGAATCTCAGGTCAGACCACTCGAGCGCAAAGCTGTACACATAGTTAATTAATAAAACTGAGCAATTCAGAGAGCAGCAAAAGCAACTCGGCCATCTGGCCCCATCACCACGATAACTCTGATGGAGGCCTTTTGGTTGCTATTACAAAAAGTAGTTGTTCATTGTACTGTCACAAATGTATCACTAAATGTACACTTCATTGTATTTTCTCTTTTGTGCTGACACTTTTGCCAGCCAAAATACTGTCTGCTTTGATTGACAGGTCATTGTTTTGGGGGCTCTGTGGTGCTGTGTTATTGCAGCAGGCCTCATGGTATTACGTTTCATGCAAGTGGGGGTGGTCAGGGAGCAGCCAGTTCAAGCAATCAGCGCGATGACCACCCACATGGCCTCAGGGTTTAACAGACAGTATAGTGACTAAATATTATTCGTGCACGGTGGCCAGGAAAACGATCTCTGTCAGACGGGCATTATTAAGTCACGGAGGCTCACATGTATGCACGTAATGGAAAAACAAATGCACAACGGTTCATATTGGAACACCATTTAAGAGCACCGACCTCAACTGATACACAGTTTTATATGATTAGAATTCAAAATCAAGCCCTCCGTATTTTTTATTTTTTTTTAAGTATCTTATTCTGCAGTGTTTCAGAACAATTTACAATTCTAACAAGATCTCATCACCCAAGTAATGCATTTGACTGTTTATCCGTCTTATCTGTGAGGCAGCAGTGTGACAGCATTTCATTGTGTGCCTTCAATCACTTATCCATTGACCCCGGTCTCAATATGAGCTGTCATCAGCCGTGTTATCAAGATCCATTTTTCCTCCTGCGTGGTTGGGTGGTCCTAGATCACCTAAGTGTCTCTGCCTCACACACACCTGTCATTACCCATTCATATCCCATTGTACATCTTGGTGATTCATTATAATGGCTTGATTATTGCGTTTGGATTAGTCTTAATGCGCGGCCACGGTGTTATCAGTGCTTTTTTAGATATGAGACCGTATCTAGTTGTCCTGCATGTGCTTTACAATGATTGTTGCTGTACCAATGGATTCATGTAACCCTTTGCTCTCCTGTTTGCATTGTTCTCCGCAGGAGATTGTGCTGGTGCTGTTCTTTGGCACAGAGTATGCGGTCCGGCTGTGGTCGGCGGGCTGTCGCAGCAAATACGCAGGCATCAAAGGACGCCTCTGCTTTATCAGGAAGCCCATATCAATCATAGGTGCACCTGGGATTTTACTTTGCTCCCATTTAACACAACGGATGTCATGTATTGTTCATGTAGAATCAACAACTTAGATATTGCAATCAATGTAAGGCTTTACTTTAATACAATATGTGTCCTTGAAGCTGAAAAGATTGCAACCCTGATTTAGATCTTTTCTTTCTTTTCTGTCCGTCTTTCCCTCGCTTCACAGATTTGATAGTGGTCATTGCCTCAGTCATTGTGCTTGGTGTCGGTTCCAATGGCCAGGTGTTTGCCACGTCTGCCATCAGGTAGAGCGACTGTTTTGTTCCGCATTTGATTATTTACTGATAGATGTAGCGAGTAAGAGGGATCAGGAGATAAAGGACATGTTGTGTGTTGCAGGGGCATCCGTTTCCTCCAAATCCTGCGCATGCTGCATGTGGATCGACAGGGAGGAACGTGGAGGCTGCTGGGATCTGTAGTCTTTATTCATCGGCAGGTAGGTTGAACGTATTCAGGCTAATGCTAAAACTATTTGGTATTTTTTTTGCATTATTTACACAGACCCAACCTCCACCTTCCTGATCATTCGATTATTTACTGCTTATTACGGCAAAATCCGATGTGCACCGTCAGAAACACATGCACAAATAAGCCACAGCAGACCAGGTTGCCTCTCTGTATCCTGGTTCACATGTTTTAGTATTTTATTAGTCTGATACACAATAAAATCAAGGATGCAGAGATCTTTTCTCTTAATCCGTGATTTTAAACTGTGTTTTTTGGTTTTAGTCAAATCTGACGTTCATTTCTCTGTGATGAATAAGAAGAACATGACTGAACAGTCAAGGATTCTTATGCAAAGGTCAAGAAAATAAATGTTAGATGAGCCTGAACTTGATTTGTTGCCATCTCCCCATTGTTAGATGACTACTGTTTCAACTGATGTGCTCTGTTCAGTAGACATACAACAATATATTGCCTTTTAGCAGTGTCAGTTGGTTGGTTGGTCATTAATATTTAAAAAAGGGAGCCAACTAACAACCGATGATATACGCAACTAATGGGATGTAAAGCCTTGTAAAACACACTTAATTCAAACTCAAAAACAAATGGCGATGCATGGAAGTTGTAGTATAATACACTTAATGATCCTCCTGGCGTACATAATGAAGCTGTATAATTGAGGCCTTAGAGCACTCATAGATCAGAGCCTCGACTCCCTTCACCGTACGTGAACGCAGGCAACACCCGAACAGCACATTTATTATTATTACAACTGACCAGACACGTCTTACTAAATACAGAAGGATGAAGGTTGGCGTCAGTCAGCAGCAGCTTCCAGCGCGTCGCTCACAGCTCCTTTTGAAACGTACAAGTCGTTTGAAGTAACGCTGACGTGTGCAACCTGGCTCTCTTGGCGCGGAGAACATTCTTTCGCACAACGTTTTCATAGTTCCGCCTTCGTGCCCGGTCCGAATGTGTTTTTCAGGAGCTGATCACCACCCTGTACATCGGGTTCCTGGGCCTGATCTTTTCGTCCTACTTTGTCTACTTGGCGGAGAAGGATGCAGTGGATGAGGAGGGCAAGACGGGCTTCTCCAGCTACGCCGATGCCCTGTGGTGGGGCGTGGTAAGGCGGCTTAACTAGAAAATAGAATTGCATCGCATAGCCCCTTCACTGTTTAAAAAAAAAAAAAAAAAAAAACTTTTTGGGAATATTTGTACAATTACATTATCTGCCTTTTGTCTTTTGCAATGCATATATTACTCGGACCCTCGAACGCCACTTGAGTTTTGCCAACACAGCCTCCGCACTTGAAAGGCAGCATCGCATGTAAAAAAAAAAAGAAAAAAAGAAAAGATTCTTCTCTCTCGAAAGCGGCGACAACAAAACCAATCTGCACAATGGAATCTCAAGTGGAGTCTCAAACTGGAACAAAAAAAATGATTGAGATGGCCGGCCACCCTGGCTGGTCTAATTATGAATCGCCTTGTGTTGTTATTTTCCTCATCGGGTCTTTTGTGTAGCGCGCGCGTAATGCTGCGACACTCTACACAGACGCAGGTGTGTGTTGATGTCTTTCGTGCGTAGAGCTGGTTTCGCTTATTCCCCTCCGTACGGAGGCTCAGCTTTCCAGAGTAGTTAATTAAACATTTGAATTGAAAGCGCAGAGTAATGAGAAACCTATGGCAGCCTTGTGCAGGGGATCAGCGTGCCACAAAGAGACGGTAATAAAGCATTCACCTCTGGGCTCTTTGGCTCAAAGAACTTTTAGAGCACCAATATAAAGTGTCAGTTCCCTTAATTAAAACTTTAATTGTGGGATTACTACCTTTTATGTAACAAGGGTTAGAGGGGTCACAGTGCTCCTCACTGCTCTATGGAAAGAAAAGAAAAGCTGTTGTTTGTGTTGCTCTGTTCACAATGCCGAGAAAAAGAAATGCGCTTGGGGATCTGCACTTGTTATGTTTTTTTTTTCTGAGACTGTAAATTTGAGTCATGATATGCCATTACAATAGCTTTTGGTCAGGTTGGTGAGTGTTTGTGCGTGCTCGTTTATTGCAATGAGAATGCACTGATTGGAGGATGCTAATCTCCCCCAGGCTGTCTTCCTTCTCTTGGCATAATTTCCACTTTCGGATGTGCAGGTGCAGGGCACAGCTGGAGGACAAGCCAATGCCATGATTCATATCCCCTTCTCTCTCCCCTCAACCTGTCTAACTTCTATGGCAAAGCGTGAAAGCTGCTAAATAACTTGCCGTTCTGTCGTTTGTGGTGCTTATGTATAATTTCAATTGGGTATAATCACTCATACAGTGTGTAGGCATGCATATCAGCATTTATATAAACAATGCAAATAGACATTTACACACTTACACATCTTTAAAGACCAGGTCCACGACCTTTGTGTCGACATGAGGAGGTTTTTTGCCACACACCCTACATTCTGAATAAAGAGGGGTGTCTTTGAGGAGACCATTCCACTCTGATGGTCTGGAGGACATTGTTTAGTCATCGGATTTGTGGACGAGGGATTAAATCCCCCCCCCCCCCCTACCAACATACACCCAGCCACCCTTCCCGTCTTTGCTCCTTCTTTTTTTTTTTTTACTCCCAAAGCCCTTTTAAGGATCTCACCTTACATCAGCCGCTTTGTGTTCGCGCACAACGGCGGCGATACTCCATAGACACCCGCGGTAAGCCAAGTGAGTTCTGAATGTGTCAGAATTGGCTCGGCTTTCAGAGTGGGTGTACATGCAAATGCGAGAGGTATTTGTTCCCCTTCACCCCGGCAAATTCCTACACTCACTGAGGATTAGTGGATGGGAATCTTATTCCCTTTGAGGAGCGAGAGCCTCAAACGCCCCGGGCATCCGCTGACAGTTGTGGAACGAGGCCAAAAACGGCTGATGAACTTTCTCTTTATTGTCTAACTCCGGTTATAGACTGCCCCGCTCTGCCTTGACTGACATTTTCATTTACGTTAGCAGTTTGTTACAAATGAGAGTGAATGACGATATCTCTCGATACATTTTGACATGTAAGGAGGAATTATTTACATTAGATTTGTATCAGGTGCATCGATGGTTGAGGAAAGGATAAAGGAGAGTCAAGACGGGTACCTTCCAGTGTCACGCCTCAACCTGCCCCGCGATGGTGTCGATTCAATTTAGCTGACATCCCATCAGCCCCAAATGTCTTGACCTGTTTTGCATCAGCGAAGGGCCGTGTGTGTTACAGGGTTTTTTTCTTTCTGTCACACGTAGGCCTACTATCTGCTAATGATCATCTCAATAGATGTAAGAGTAACGTCATCCCCTCTCCGTCTTTAGGTGACTGTCACCACAATCGGCTACGGAGACAAAATTCCTCAAACGTGGGTAGGCAAGGCCATTGCCTCCTGCTTCAGCGTCTTCGCCATCTCCTTTTTCGCCCTGCCTGCTGTAAATATGACTTTTATTTTAATCGCATGAAACACACGACCAGTAAGAAAAGATTTAGAAAAATGTTTTGTTCCATTTAGTCTTGTTGACTTCTGTTTTTGTTTCGCCATTGATCTTTGCATTGAAACACAATTAAATAATGTCTGTCTCTATTATTATTTCCAGATACATTTTATTTATTTTTTAAAGTCATTTATCCTACATGTTTTTATCTTCACTAAATGGTCCAACTTTAATATGATTTTTTTAAAACTTATTTTGTACAACCTAATTATTTCCATTCAGGGTATCCTGGGCTCAGGCTTTGCCCTGAAAGTCCAACAGAAGCAGAGACAAAAGCACTTCAATAGACAGATCCCCGCTGCAGCCTGCCTCATACAGGTAACTTTTTTGATCAAGTTCATTTAAGCAATTCACACATCGCTGAATTTGTGGCTCATATTGCAGCATCATTGGCTAATAGTTCCTATAATCACTGGTTTACTATTTTGTGGTTGGTTCAAAATGTTCATTGGGGGAGTAGAAGAAAACGGGATATGTGCATCAACACATTGACTAACACCAGTTGTGTCCTCCTCAGACACTTTGGAGGTGCTATGCAGCAGAGAAACCAAACGGCTGTGCTGCCACGTGGAGAATGTACGTTCTCACCCCAGAGACTGTCACCACCGTGGAACCTGACAACTTCAGCCCTTATGTCAGGAAACTGAACATATCGGTAATTATCTCAAGTTCAACCTATGTTCAGGAGCAAAGTATATTTTGTGGCTCATCTTTTGTGCAGTTTTCAGGAGTGACTGATTCCCTTTCCTCAACGGGACAGGACAAGCCTTCTGTTTGAAACCACTCTTATGTCCTTAAAAATAAAGTATGTCTTTGATGCTGTGGGCGAAGGTGGCCGACCTTGTGACACGCTGCCTTTTGAATTCAATCGGGGACT
This sequence comes from Cyclopterus lumpus, assembly GCF_009769545.1. NCBI lineage: Eukaryota > Metazoa > Chordata > Actinopteri > Perciformes > Cyclopteridae > Cyclopterus > Cyclopterus lumpus. The sequence continues at coordinate 6,896,676 of NC_046971.1, read as the reverse complement.
TGTTCTCCTCCACTGTTTATTGTGTCCCTTTTTTACTTTGATCCGTCCTATAAAGGTGAAATCCCACCCAGAAAAAAAAAGTAACCGTACCCAGCCTTTAAACCGGAATCATACAAACATTTATTTGCTCATTTTTCTGGTTGTCGACGTCTCATTTTCAAATTCAAATAAACATACGATGTATTTCTCATATGTGAGAAAAACTGAGGTGAGAAACATCAAGAAGTCTACAAAGGAGTGTTGTCAGAAAAAAGGTTGTCAGACTGATACTGTGGGGGGCGGGGCGGGGGGGGGGGGGATTTGCATACTGCCCACATTGTATGCTCACCTTTCACAACAATATCAGCCATGTTGTGCCGAGGCCATACAGCATAAAAGGGCAAGTTAAGTTCCCACAAACGTACACGCACGCGGAAGCACACACAAATACACGTATACACTGAATCCCCCCCCCCCCCCCCCCCCCCCATATCTCCCCTTAAAGCCTGACTCCACCAGGATGACTCGAGGCCTTTGTCTCCTGCCGGACAAAGACTCAGTCAGTTGAGATGATGTCACCGCCGCCTTTCTCATGGGAGTAAACCTTTTGTCTAGTAGAACAACAACACAAGAAAAATCTTTGTGTAGCATTGAACCCACATGTATTGGGGGGAACGGAGGCTGCTTCCGCTCTTTTCTGCTTCTTCGGCATGTGACTTTCTCCTCTGACTCTCCCCTCTTCCCTTTCTCTGTCTCTCAGGATTCCCCTCCGGTTTCTTTGCCTGTTTAACATACTTCATTTCCCGCCCGTCTCTTTTTGAACGTCTTCCTCTTGTCCATTTCTTTCTGATTCACAATGGGTTTTGTTTCTTTATATTTAACTTAAGCGGTCTCTATTTCTTTGTCTTTCTCACCAATAAACTCGGTGTCTGTTACAGTTTCTTCATGCCCTTCCATCTTTCTCTCTCTTTTCTCTTTCAGTCTTACGACACCCACCACCACCAAATCCCTCTTTCACACTCGCCCGCTAATGAGTCATTAAAATCGGGTATTTGGATTGAACTGCTGGGCACTTGTCAATGCCAAAGTCTGATCCTCTGAGTCCAAATAATTGAGTTTCCATGAAGGCCACTGGCGTCCATGACGTTGGTGTGGGTCAGAGGGTCTAAAGATTGGACTGAAGGCGCTATTTAGCTACTATTTAGCCACTCTTTAGTTTGCAGAAACTCCCTGACTCACACATCCCATAGTTATGATCTCAATGAAACTGAGATTAAATATGCACCGCTGATGTCACCGGCGTGCGAGCACACCACTTGGTAAGATAACAACAATTTGAACTTTTAAAGGTACTAAAAGAAAAAAATAATTTGATTTTGTGTCGATGATTTTTTTGGCTTGGCGTGGCTTTTTAACACCTTGCTAAAATGGCCGGATGAGTTATTCCGAGAATATGTTTCCATGACAACGTGGAACGTATTCGTGTGTACTGCGTCGTTGACAGGTCGAGCACTTTGAAGAAACGACACCCAGCTACAGTGTTAGGAATATTGATGTAAAATGGAAGCAGGAAGACTTATTGTAATTCCTTCTGGTAATATACAGCGTTGGAACACCAAAGAAATGAACATCCAGCCGTTTCCTTGAAGATGTTCATAAAGCTAAGGGGGTTGCTTTAGGTCTGTGTCTCCATGTATTAAAATGTTTTGTGCCTCTCTAATACTATTGGCTCAAACTTCAGTGTGAACTTTTTCGCGTGTGAGATTAAGAGGCGGTCCAAATTTAATAAAATCCTTTGTTTTCTTTTTTTTTTTGCCACAACAGTCCTATACTGACATTCCTGTCTGCACAGATAACTACCCACAATACAGAAACAACGGAACAAAACATGATAGGGAATGAATCGTTTTTCGCAAACATTATGAAACATTTGCTTCATGCGTGAACTTTTTTGACCCCTGGAGATTTTTTTTTTTTTTTTTTTGTCAGTCTCCCAAAATAATATGCAGCACCTGCGAGGCTACGTGTCCAGACTGATCTCTGGATACACCGACTGGGTATTGGGATGTTGAACATCACCTGTCTAGTCGATAAAGGTAGAATGGCCCCGACGATGTACTAATTATTAGAGGGAATGCATTTGGGGAAGAGTCAAACGCTCCTCTTTTTGACTATGACATCATCTTGTATAAGGACAATTTCTCACACACTTTTTTATTCCTTTGATGTACGTGAGCGTCACTTCTGGGCATCACAATTCTTTCTATCATTTTCAACTATTCGCACAACATATCAGAAAGGCTCTTTTTAAAGACTATTGATTATGATTACAATGTCTCGTGATAGTCACACACTTCTTGCTTATTTACTGAGTTGTTGTTTCCTCTGTCTGTCCAGAAAAAGGGGACCAAGAGGAGGTTGAAGCCCAGAGTGAACAACGCGATGGGCGTGTCCTCGGAGAGGGCCATAACAATACCCCAGATCACCTACGATCACATCGATGACTCCGAGGAGAAGAAAGACGCCTCTTTTTCCCAGGAAGAGCCAAGAGATGCTGTTGAAGGTAATACGCTTGCTCTCATATTACTGGGATGTACAGTAAACTGATGTCAAGTATGTATAACGGGATAAAGTCTCGCACTCATTATTCAGTCTGAGATCCACTAATTCTTTTCCAATAACTCGGTCCAAGAAAAGTCAACTTGCCAAAATTACACATGAATGCACTGAGCCCTGTTTTATTGCGGTTGATTAAACTGACTTCATGTTGGACGTCTTCAAAACAGAACTTTTATTCAAAACTTCAGCTCAGGATGCCATCATGTGAGTTACTGCGGTAATCTGTTCCTCTTAATATATAGTATGTGTTATTTTTTTAATGAAATATTGTATGTTGAAATGATGTCATGCTGCCTTGAAGGCCTTATAAATCCACTATTTTTATAAACGTTTCTTTTTCTTTTCTTTTCTCCACTGTTTTTTTGCATTCAGGGCATTTAACTGGCCAACTCCATGATGGATTACATTGTTTATGGCAGTTGATTTTCGATTTTTTTTGTTATTAGCGTATACTTTAGTTTTGAATGTCTGTGAAAAACAGTAGATACACTTAAAATAGTTCTGATAATTCTGTTAATACACTTATTTTTCACACTTTTTGCCTCGTAGAAAACGCTTTCACCCTGTTGGTGACTGCTCTTCCTGCTGCTGCATGGCTGAGATCATACTCAGTCATCTCATTAGTTAATTCTTTGTGAAGCTATATATTGCTAAAACATGATACATGTGTGAGCAAATCTGGCAGTGATTACTTATGTATACCTGCTGGTGTAAATACAAGCCTCGCTGAGCTTAAACTTCAACTTTCTGTCATAATTAAAATGAATTATCATGTTATCATTGTTGGTCTGGAAGTACGAAGTAATTACAGGAAGACAACCTCTTTCAATGTGTTTTTTTTAGAGCTAATCTTTTTGCAAAAGATTGCTGTTTGGAGACCTTAAAACAACATGGGATGAGTTGTTATGTGCTGGTTTTCTCATTTTCACACAGTAAATTGAGGCCCTATCCTGATACGCTGAGACCCAAGATGGCTGCCAGGTGTCTTCAGCAGGCCACATGGAAGCCATTTCAGTCTCAGTGGTGATTAGAGGTCATGGTTACAAGCTCTTTACTGCCTCGCTTGTCCCCTTTGCCGGCCACAGACACTCAAACTGGGCTTAATTTGAGAAATAAACTTTAAAATATAGACTTGTCAAGTGGGATTTTCTTGTTATACTACTTGCAGTTCACCAAAGCCAAGTTGTGCTTTCTTTTTGTCAACAGGCTGAAACAAAATAAGGACAAAATAAGGACGTTGGTTTCAGTATCCAGATAATTGTGGTTGTACATAACAAAATAAACTATATGTTTTTTTAAATGCAGGTCTATACATACAGTATTTGATCGATGGTTGGTTGGTTTAGGGGGGCGTTTGTTCACCTTCCTGTCTTAAAAGCCATCCCCGCCAAATTAATTAACCCAGACTCCGGGTTAATAACTGCACTTTGAGTTCTTTTAGGTTTTGTGCCATCCTAAAAGGAAATGAAGTGACATAAACTTGTCATAAAGGCAGACCATCACTGGAGGAGAGACCACTTAAGAGGGGAAATGTCGTTTAGTTTCCATCTTAATTGGGTGGATCTTAGATAATGAAGGACAACGTACCGCATGTCTGAAATTCATGTGAAAACCAGTTATTATCCAGTATTCATTCTCATATTTACTAGCAACAAAACGAGCGGTCAACATGCAGATCTTAAGTTCACTTAAGTTTCAAATAATGTTTTGCTTTTATAATCATGAACTAAACATAAACAACACACATGCTCAGACTTTCCAGTGGAAAAAGGAAATGGCCAAGCGGTGGTTGACATAAAACCATGTAAAGCGGCCTTCAGCCTGTAGCCTGCTGTCAGTAAGGATGATGGAGTTGAAACAGTGTGGGAATCTATGACCTCCTGTTCAGATCCAGCCATAAAACAGGCATCTGCAATGTTAACTGTCCACACCAGAGCCCCTCCTTTTTTATTAATTGTTTAACATCATCACTGCTTCAAAAAGTACTATAAGCAGTTCAGTTTTATTAAACACTTTTCCTAAATAGCAAACTGGTTTAATTGAGATTTTGCTGTTGGGATTTATGTTTTCAGTGTGCATGGCCATGAATTTTGGCTGTTGCAAACTATTATTGCATTAAAAGGAAAATATGAATGAATAGAGGTTGTCACCTGTGTTGCCCTCATATCTCTTCTTCTTTAAGCTTGCAACTCAAAATATGCCCCGAAGATCTCCACCAGGTGTGTCTGCAGCGACCACTGCTGCTAGTTGATGGAATAAATACAACCCACATGTTCCCCGTGTCTGGGCCGCAAGTGTATCTATCGGATTTTTCACTCAACAGATGCGCTTTAATTTTAATCTATGCTCGGAACCGGTGCAGACAGCTGCATACATACATACATACAAGCATACAAACATGCATACATACATACATGCATGCATACATGCATGCATGCATACATGCATACATACATACATACATGCACACAAACATGCATACATACAAACATGCATACATACATGCATACATGCATACATACATACATGCATACAAGCATACAAACATACATGCATGCATACATGCATACAAACATGCATACATGCATGCATACATACATACATGCATACAAACATGCATACAAACATACATGCATGCATGCATACATACATACATGCATACAAACATACATACATACATACATATATGCATACAAAATGCATACATACATGCATACATACAAGCATACAAACATGCATACAAACATGCATACATACATACATACATGCATGCATACATACATACATGCATACAAGCATACAAACATGCATACAAACATACATGCATGCATACATGCATACAAACATGCATACATGCATGCATACATACATGCATGCATACATGCATACAAACATGCATACAAATATACATACATGCATACATACATACAAGCATACAAACATGCATACATACATGCATGCATACATACATACATACAAACATGCATACAAACATACATACATGCATGCATACATACATGCATGCATACATGCATACAAACATGCATGCATACATACATGCATACATACATGCATGCATACATGCATGCATACATACATACATGCATACATACATACATACAAGCATACAAACATGCATACATACATGCATACATACATACATACATACATACATGCATACAAGCATACAAACATGCATACAAACATACATGCATGCATACATACATGCATACAAACATGCATACATGCATACAAACATGCATACATGCATACATACATACAAGCATACAAACATACATACGTACAAACATGCATACAAACATACATACATACATGCATGCATGCATGCATACAAACATGCATGCATACATACATGCATACAAACATGCATACATACATACATACATACATACATGCATGCATACATGCATACATGCATACATACATACAAGCATACAAACATACATACGTACAAACATGCATACAAGCATGCATGCATGCATGCATACAAACATGCATGCATACATACATGCATACAAACATGCATACATACATACATACATACAAACATACATACGTACAAACATGCATACAAACATACATACATGCATACATGCATACATACATACATGCATACAAGCATACAAACATACATGCATGCATACATGCATACATGCATACAAACATGCATACATGCATGCATACATACATACATGCATACAAACATGCATACAAACATACATGCATGCATGCATACATACATACATGCATACAAACATACATACATACATACATATATGCATACAAAATGCATACATACATGCATACATACAAGCATACAAACATGCATACAAACATGCATACATACATACATACATACATGCATGCATACATACATACATGCATACAAGCATACAAACATGCATACAAACATACATGCATGCATACATGCATACAAACATGCATACATGCATGCATACATACATGCATACAAACATGCATACATGCATACAAACATGCATACAAATATACATACATGCATACATACATACAAGCATACAAACATGCATACATACATACATACATGCATGCATACATACATACATACATACAAACATGCATACAAACATACATACATGCATGCATACATACATGCATGCATACATGCATACAAACATGCATGCATACATACATGCATACAAACATGCATACATACATGCATGCATACATGCATGCATACATACATACATGCATACATACATACATACAAGCATACAAACATGCATACATACATGCATACATACATACATACATACATGCATACAAGCATACAAACATGCATACAAACATACATGCATGCATACATACATGCATACAAACATGCATACATGCATACATGCATACATGCATACATACATACAAGCATACAAACATACATACGTACAAACATGCATACAAACATGCATGCATGCATGCATGCATACAAACATGCATGCATACATACATGCATACAAACATGCATACATACATACATACATGCATACATACATACATACAAGCATACAAACATGCATACATACATACATGCATACATACAATTATCTTACCTAAGCGTGCAAAGGAAGTGGAAACGAGACCAAACTGAAGTAGTTGTTGATCACTTGCAGCCCAAACCGTCCGGTATAGCGAGAGCAACCATGAGAGTCATAAATTACCACAATAATTATTAGGCTGATGAGTTGAGCAGTATTTAAGATTAGCAGTAGCAAAGACAGACACAGAGATGCGCGCACACACACACACACAAGCACACACCGAATACATAATCGCCTTGCGGAGGTAAACGCGTTCTTTGGCCACTCGTGTCATCACATTTTAAATTGATATGGCATATTTTGTTTTTAGCAAAAAGCATTCAGCAGATGCAAAGCAACATTGTGATTCGTTTGGAGTCTCCGTCCACCTGGTGAATGCGAGTCCAAAACATTAAAGTTTCGGGCCGGTCCCGTCTAAACTCACTCTTTATCCTCGGAAAGCTGAGGGGCGCTGTAGATCTTGGTGATAATTCACTGGAGGTTCAAACCCCTTCACCTTGTCACATTGCTTTCACATTGTTGTTTGATATGTTTTTATCGTAAAATAAATTGGTTATATACATAAATACATTTAAAATGGAGGTGGAGTGACGACTTGGACAGAAACTCGAACCTCTGTTGCTTTAAAAAAATACATTTTCAGGCTGTTTCTCATCTAGAAAAGAGCAGAAAATAGGAGAAAAATAATTGTGCAAATGCTGTCGCGTTGCAAAGCAGGCACTGATGTAGATCGTTGATTACATAAGTTGGTGCTCCGACCATGTTGCATTCTCATATTGACTTCATTTCCGCCCTTGGCAGAAATCACCAGAATGTTGAGACTAACAGGTGAGTCCTTCCCGTCACAACTGAGGTGCACGAAATGGGATTTCCAGGGATTATGGGTTCTGACATTTTGTTCCAGAGATGATGTCAACCCATACTTTAGTGCCCTCTGGTCTCATGGTAGCTCCCTCAAGTTTCCATTTCATAATCAATTGTATGTTGAGGCCTGAGCTGTACCAAGAAAACAGGAATTGAGACTCTTGTATGTACCTCTTATACCTATGAACTGAAGAGTATTTAGTGTGCATGTCTAACCACCAGCCCCTGTCACTGGTTAAGTACTTCATGTTTCACTCCTATTAAAAAGTTCTCTGTGTTAATCATTAGCTAGCCTGCCTTTTTTAATGTGGCCCAGACAGTATTTTAATTAGACTCGCTGACTGGCTGGGCCTTTGTCCCCAACTGGACCAAACCAGAGCCAAGCAAGGAGACTCAGACACTGGTCCTAGGTTGACCTGGCCTGTTTTCTTTACTGGGTGCCCTGCCAACACCACGGGCGAGGAACAGGCCTATGCCTGGCTCGGAATGGACAGGGGCCTGTGGAGACCTGGACTAGAACGCTAAAGAGAGGGAGGGGGGAGTGGAGTTGGTAAGCTGCCATTGTGGAGCTCCAGTAGTCAGAAATAAACTGGTCATTGTTTAATTTAGTCAGTGTCCAGCTTATCGCTCCACTTATCAGTCTGGCCACACCCACCTCCCTGTCTGTGAGAATCTTTCTGTCTCTGTGTGTCTCTCTCTCTCTCGCTGTACTTCTGTGTCTTTTTTTCTTCTGCATTTGTTCGGTCTCTCTCTCTCTCTCTCTCTCTCTCTCTCTCTCTGTCTCTCTCTCTCTCTCTCTCTAGCTGTACTTCTGTGTCTTTTTTTTCCCTCTGCATTTGTTCGGTCTCTCTCTCTCTTTCTCTCTTTCTTTCTCTCACTCCTGCCCTTCGCTCATACTCTCCAAACCAAACACGTTTGCACTGATGGGCCAGATAAAACTACATATTGTTAATAAACCCTCATCCTGTTTGTGTAGCCGATAAGCCAGTTTCACATCTCCTTCAGTGAGCTGAGGTTGAGGCTAAAGGTGGCTCTTGTTAGCTTTGGTCACCCTCCTCCCCTCTCTCTCTCTCTCTCTCCCTCTCTCTCTCTCTGTCTCTCTCTCTCCCTCTCACTCATCACCTTCTCTGCTTCCGGGTTTGGACAATGTTAAACAAACTCGATGATGGAATACAAGAGAAGCTGAATGGATTCTGCTTGAATTGGGCTGGTCATTCATACAGATTTGCCTCTCCATTCTCTATCACAATGGAGGCCTGGTGGTTTTGGTGGAGAGACATGTCAAGCTCAGACGCTGACAGTCTGACTGCAGGTCAAGACCCCGCTACGCATGTTGTTCTTTGCTGTTGTTTTTAGCAACGGGCCAGCAGCCGGCCAGCTGCACTGTTGAGCCGGAGCGCTGCAATTTCTGTTTCCTCACATAAACTGTGAAGAATATGTAACTCGTACACTTTTTTTCCCCCAACCGTAAAAAAAAAAATAATGTTCACACTAGAATCACCGAAGTTTTGCATCCTTTTGAAAACCTCAATGTCAACAATTTATCATTTCTATTGGACACCAAACGATTAAACGATGAGGAAACCAACTGATCTCTTCTTCCCCCCCCCTTCTTCTCCTGTCTCTTAACTATTTTTGCATGGCATCAGGCCGTCCTCAACATTCTTGGTCGTCTTTCACTCTGAGCTGCCCTGGCTCCCCAGGTATCTTTCTGTTTCCTTATTTCTGCTTTTTATGGTTCTGACACTGACACTTAAATATATGTGCACTCCTCAGCTTACTTTGCCTTGGACTTGCAGCGACTTTCTCATTTGTCTTCAAATTTTACTATTATTCAACATAGCACACAATGAATTCCTTTACGATGTACAGTAAAAACCATGTGCATTAATATTATTATTATTATTTTTTAAATTTAATTGAATAAAAAAGAAAAAAATACTCTGTATAGGTTAGGTAGATTTACATTTGTATAGATGCACCTGTATAAATCTGCCCAATATAAGTGCACTGGAATAATGACCTGTTATTATGTCTGTCCTTCGCAGTGAGGGGGAATCATGACCACAGCTCCACCTCCATCGACATCTCCCGCGCCAACAGCTTCACGGACGAGCTGGACTACATGACCGAGAACATCCCCCTGCCAGTGGTGAAAGCTGAGTAAGTCCCTCTGCTCTCCTCTGGAGCCCCCGTCTCCCTCCGATCCATCACCCTGCGCTGACCTCCGTTCTTTGATACATATAATACTGATTTCCCTACTTGCCGGTTGCAGCTAAAGGCCTTTTGTCAGACCAGAGAGCCCCTCTAGCTGCTCTCTAAATTAAGTTGTTTTGTTGAACTCTCTTGAGGGTTAAAGAGACTCGCGAGGGCCAAGGCCATATCAGGTACATCGAGTTATAAAGGGGATTATCCCTTTTAGTCTTGAGGGAAATGTCAAAGAAATCCCTCTCAATAGGTTGTAGGACATGTTAAGGTACCGGATGGCTTGTCACCACATGCCCTCATGGGGATTGAGAATTCACCGCTGTTGTTTGCTGTGTGAGTTGTTGAATGCGTCCTCCGAGCTAACCCGCTCATTCAAATGAGTTTCATTAATGTGAACAGAAACGTAATTCTCACGTAATGAGATTTTTTTTTCTCTTTTTTCTCCGCTTCCTGTTTTTTTTTGACGTGCCGTAGCAGAGCACAGTTAATGACCGCTGTTATTTTCTCTGCTGACGCCTGCTTCTTCACCCAGTATCAACAGACCAGTCCTCCCAACGTGGCGCTTTCACTACGAGTGTTCACATCGAGGCAAAGTGGAGACAACATGTCAACGCTATTGTTCGGCTTAATCCCAGTAGTGGGAGACTGTTGGAGGGCCTCTCCCACTGGGACCGAGTTATGTAGCATCATCGCATACAGATTAGCTGATTACGTACTGGGCAGGCAGGTAATACAAAGTCCCATAGGACAAAATGCAGAAGGTTTGAGGTTTTAGTAGATTATGGGCTTTTAAAATCGTGTGAATGCTACACGGGGCCGCCGCGTAGTTGTTCCCTTTCATTATTAATGGAAAATGGCTTCTTGAAGATTTAGAGATGCAGCTTGTGTGCCATATTGACATGCAGTGTTTTTTGTATTCATAATAATAATTATAATATTAATGTATGTTGCTCTTTCGTATGCTCTTTAATTACATTAAATATGGTACATATAAACTGTAATTATATATATATATATATATACACAGTTTATATTTACCATATAAATATATATATATATCTATAAACTGTCAACGCTATTGTTCGGCTTAATCCTAGTAGATATTTAATATGTATATATAATATTTATATATGGTAAATATAAGCTGTATATAATTTAGGTCAACAGAGTTAGCTTTATTACTTGTTTTTTCCCCCCATAATGGGTGACACATGTTTTAGTCAAACACTTTTATTTACATCATTAATGTCCTTTAGGTGGTTCCAACACAGTTTCCCAATGGACTGAAATGGGTTTGATGTAATATCTACACAATGTGGTCCTTACTAACATATTGTAGAGAGCAGCTAGAATTAAAAAGTCGACGTGTGTGTGTGTGTGTGTCAATAGATGCTTTTCATAGTATACAGCATTCTGCCTCTGTTGGCCCTGCAAATCTAGGATTTCCTCTGCTGTACTCATTCTACATTCTCCTCTCTGTGCCCTCTTGAAAACAAAAAGCTTAGTGCACCTTTTGTACAAAGGAACACAGAGTCATTACCATATAGGGTGCAAACGTACACCTCCCCCGATTTCCAGTTTTAATACAGAATATTTAAAGGGAGAAAAACTGCTCCCCGCTGTCAGACGATCACGTACATGTAAACGCATTAACCGAACAAACTTTTACAGTAAAACGAGAGTAATGAGCAGCAGAACGCTTCATGTCTCTCTTGCCCGTTCGTGGCACTGGTCCAGGACTCTTTCTCCACAAAGCACTTGAATTCCTCAAGGCACTGTACTTCGTTCTTTCTTCTCTCTCTTTTTCCACTTTTCCCCACCTCCCCATCCTTCCATCCACCCTGATCGTATCTGCTGGTCAAAGGGAGGCTATGAAAAATGTAATCCTTAACATACCATGACTCGAACTACCCAAACTCTTATTAGTCATTTAGAATTTGATATGTGCGCCACTCCTGGAAAATGTGATTACAGTTTCTCATATTTCATTTTCTGGGCTGTATTTTTCCTGTTCTTAAGTGGAACCTATTTTCTTTCTGGTACATGCTTGAAACTTCCCACCATGGCCAAACTTGTGTACGATAAATTGTGGTGGCCATCCTCATAACAAGAACGTTAACTGAGCTTGAATGCACTGTGCTGTTGTGTAAAGAAATGACTAATTCTGGTAACTACAATTAAGTTCTATTTGTGTGTGTGTGCGGTGCCATTTTATTATCATGTCCGCCAGTTCTTGAGTTAAAGTATCAGTGCCAAACTGTGAACATGTGTGTGTGTGTGTGTGTGTGTGTGTGTGTGTGTGTGTGTGTGTTCAAAACCTCACTTAAGTAAAAGTATAATCAGTCAAATGTTTTTCAAGTTTACAAGTAAAATTAGTCATTGTGCAGTAAAATGGTCCCAGGCAGTGTTTTACTGATGTGTTTGCATTAATTATTAACACATTTGGACACCAATGCTGTGAAGCTTCAAATTACGATGTTTTACGTGTCTTTTCAAAATAAACTTAGACAAATCCTGTCTTCACAGGAAGTTAGATTTAGGCAACAAAAACAATTAGTTAAGTTCAGGAAATGAGCGTGTCCGAGGGTAACTCAAGCCCCCGGGAAGAGCGACGGGCTTTGCAGCAACTTTTTTATTGTGGCTAAACGGTGGAATTACAATTTTCAGCCATTGGGACACAAACATACTTTCTCCTTTTTAACTTACATTGGGAAAGAGATGCCTGTCACTCAGCTGATGACTTCCCAGTACGAACTACTTAGCCCTTATTTAAAGCATTAGGTCTTAAAAGTTAAAGGAACACGTCTTTTAGTGGCATCGAGTGGTTTGTGGCAGGTCGCAGGTCGCAAACAACTAAATACTCATCTGCTCACCCCTCTGATTACAACAGGAAAGTCACTATATAAAGTAATATTCAACTGGAAACAAATGTAAAATGTTCAATAAAATAAATAACATTTCTCTGTGGCCAATTGAATTAGGTTTCACTTTTGTTTACATGTTCACAGATGTATTAAAGCATTGGCTTTTTTACTATGATCTGTAAATACCGGGTTTCGTAACGCATCCCTACCTTTTTTTTTTAGATAATGTAAAACATGTGAAAGACTCTCTTCAGAGCCAGTGTCCGTTCCGGGCAGAAAGATGGCACACTCTGTGGAAGATGACATGTCCCTCGGTAGATATAAATAGCTGTTTTACAGCATAAACATAACGATTCTTAGGTTTGGGTGATTTATACACTGAATAAAACATAGTTATGAATATTATATTCAATATCTGCCAATAACTCCCCCTAAATGTTACACACTGTTCCTTTTAACTCACTAATATCCGAATCCCGACTTATTGTCCTTCCTTCGTTCATGTGAATGAGCCTGAGAACGAGGCTGGGCTGGGGGCTGGGAGGCGGGGTTAAAGGAGACACTTGTGCGCTTGCTCTTTAAGTCCAGTGATGCAGAACATCGCTATTAGATTTGGCTAATTTTGTCAAACTGTTTTTGCTTCATGTCCCACTGAGCAACTTTTATAGGAATGACTGGGGGCGCCGCCTCCAACAGTGTGTCCAGTTGTCTTTATACAGCCATGCGTTAACGCGACTAGCTAACGACTCATGTGACTACCGAGTGACTAGCCACTCCCGTGACTACGTCTTGTGTTTGTTTAACCCATCCACCTCCTCTCCCAATCCGTCCTGCGTGGACTATCACACTGTTGGTTGTTGTGCCCAAAATTGCATTTTTACTGCTGTAGATGTTTATGATTGTGGCCATTCATATACGGTTTGGGCAGTTCAATCTGCAGCAATGCGTCCTAATATTATGAAGTCATCATATGTTTCTAGCTTCGCTGTCCAGTGAGAACCTTTCTCTGAAGTATCTCTGAAAAGTCAACTTTTCACGAGCTTTGTGATTTTCCGGCTGTTTTTAAATAGTTTATTTAACCTTAAGAAGTTGCAGAATCTTCTCAACACAGTAAAGGTCAACTTCATCTTTTACGCGAACCAGAAACAATCTCTTTTAATATCAAGAGAGCAGGGGTCTGATTAGTTTTAAGCTGTCAGACAAATGAAGTGGAATAAAAAGTACAATATTTAGCAGAATAGAAGTATAAAGTTGCATAAAATGTAAATACTTAAGTAAAGTACTTTTAAAGAACTTGAACTTAAGTGCAGTACTTGAGTACATTGTTGCACTCATTACATTCCACTGCTGGCCTCGGCAATGTCATCGTCATACATCGTGAAATGATTGATGCAGCTAAAAAAGAAAAGAAAAAAAAGGAGTGTTTACATAGATGTCGCGCGAACATAATAACGAAATGTTTAGACGTGAACGTAAACGCGGATGATTTGAGGAGCTGTTGCGCGACTGCGAGCCGATGGGTTACATCTTGACACCGGGTACCGCGCTCGCTACCGTCCAAGTGACACTGAACCCTAAAGTGCTCCCGAAGTGATACTTCAAGTGTGAGCTTAACATGTCACGTCAGAGCCCGTGTCCTCCTAACAGAAGATGGCGCTCCTCTTTCACAGCCCCCCAGTCTGTTGTTTCAGGGTTCATGGTCATTCATACAACCTTTGGTACAGTGAAGTATTTTTAAAACATTTGACATTTTACAGTTGGATCTTACGCAGTTAATTATAGCTTAAACACGCTGTCGAATTTTCTGCCAGTCGATGAATAATTGAATGTCCCTTGAGCAGATGTAGGAATCATCTGGATATTCTATTTTAATGTTACTTTCATGGTAATCTGCAAACGGAAATTCATCATCTTTAATCTCCTGGCCACGTGTAAATGCTTGCATGTTTTTTTTTTGATTACCTTCATTGTGTGTTTTTGTGTTTGTGTATGTGTGTGTGTGTGTGTGTGTGCGTGCAACCTCACATTGTTGATGTGAGAGTGAGCTTTCCAGCTGCAGAGACAGACGGCGTATCAAATGCAGGGTTTCGGTGCCCGTGACTCGGCTGTAACAGCCGAGCTCAGATTTTGTTTTGCTCCCGGTGTCACGCCACCAAGGACAGTGCTGCCATTTGGCATCCCTTGTCTGGATATCTGCAGACAGCTACAAGATCCACCCATACCGCCGGAGGTGATTTGCACGCACACACACCAGGATCACTTTTCTGTTGTTTTACATCCAGGAATTGGAGCGTCTCCACACATCTGACATGAGCTGGCACTTTACTCCGTTTAGTTTGGGTCCTGTTCAAGCAGCCTTTTCGTTCAACTTCTCTGCGACCTCTATCACTTGTATTTCTACGCAGCAGCACTGGCTGGAACGCTCCACTGTTTGTTTGGCTCTACGGAAGCACACTACACCCAAAATGAGTGTGTGTGTGTGTGTGTGTGTGTGTGTGTGTGTGTGTGTGTTTGTTCACGTGTGTGTGTGTGAGGCATCAATACAGCAGGCTGTGACGTCTCTGGGCTTCTGAAAAGGAAGTGGTGCAGGGCAGCGTCCGCACGCAATCATGTCTTTTGCCCCTCTGAACTCAAAACACACACACCCACCCCCACACACACACACACACACACACACACACGCACACACGCACACACGCACACACACACACACACACACACATATTCCCCTCGGAGAAGATACATCTTTATTATTGCCATGTTTGTTTGTTTTAAAACCAGCTTACAGTCATTTGTTGGATTTATATCTCAAATAGAAAGTAGCCAAAAAAAAACAATAACATAAAAAAACAACACATACACTTGTTCCACATCCGTCAACATCCTATTTCCCTTTTCACTGTAAACACTTCCATCACTATTTGTTTACTTGGCCCTGGGTAAACGAGGCCTGATTTGTGTCACTGTTCGATTCCACGTGATACAGTGGGGCGGGGGGGGGTGTACCTTTTCTGACGACCCCTGGTTAACTATAGAACTATAGAATGACTAACAAACCACAGCGGGGCTCCGGATCCTTAATCCGCACCAAAGCAGATTGACATTTGTTTCCAAGTGCACTTATTAGGCCCCAAACAGAGGAAGGCCTTGTTTGGCTGATTGCACTGATTGCGTCCTATCTCTCTCTCTCTCTCTCTCTCTCTCTCTCTCTCTCTCTCTCGCTGCCCTGTTAAACTCCCTGTCCCTGTCCATCCCCCCTCTGTTCTCTGCGTAACTGCACCGTGTCCCTGCCTCCCCCATGCACCCGAAAGATCTGTCCTGCTTCTTCTCTCTGTCGAGCAGCGCCACATCAGTAATGCCTGTCGTCTTGTGACCTGAGGCAGTCGGCCCCTTTCCTCCCTGCTGGGTGTGTCCAGGTTCTCCTGCCCTCCCCCTCCTCCTCCTCCTCCTCCTCCTCCTCCTCCTCCTCCTCCTCCTCCTCCTCTCTTCCTCCTCTCAGACCTGTAAAAGCCTGCATGGGCCACCTGCAGGCAGCCCTTAATTAGTTCCCCTCTTACAAGCCAGCCCAGAGATAAACAATGAAAAGCCACTGCAGCGCCACAGGAGGGATTGCAGGCAGAGACACATGCATCATGGCCTGTCCTCTTCAAGTAGGGGCCTCTCTCTGCTGGACGACTGGCGTCTTTTGTGCAGAGTTCGGAACAAATTGACTTTTTGTCTGTGAGGCCTCTGTCTCTCCCACACTGTACTGTATTGATATCGATGACACGGAAATGCATTCACAGTGCCCGTCAAAGAAGTATTCGTGAGCCTCAGATATTGTCACTTTGACAAATGTTTTGGGAAATAAGTTTCGCCCCACATCCCACGACCCGTCTGCTCAGACTTGTGCTCCCAAACATGTGCTGACCACAACGGTTTTTTTTTTTTTAGGGGGCTTTATGCAAGATTCAACAGTGAATCTAATGTGAAAATATCCACTAAATCCTCTTAATATTTTTGGCTTCACTGCCAAGTATTAGAATGACAAACTAGACAAGGCAGGGGCCCCACTTTGGGCACATGCACAGGACACACACACACACACACACACACACACACACACACACACACACAGACAAGCGGATGGGGATAAGATCCGTGGCCTCCTGCCCTGCAGCAAGAAAAGCTGCCCGGGTGCTGCTGCTTTATGAAAAGATAGAGA
This sequence comes from Cyclopterus lumpus, assembly GCF_009769545.1. Classification (NCBI taxonomy): domain Eukaryota; kingdom Metazoa; phylum Chordata; class Actinopteri; order Perciformes; family Cyclopteridae; genus Cyclopterus; species Cyclopterus lumpus. The sequence goes on along the minus strand of NC_046971.1, from coordinate 6,879,343 downwards.
AAGAAACTTAGAGAGAAAAGAACAAATTGTGCCCCAGCTTCTTGACGCTCTGCCAATTTTGTGGAGCAAAAAAAAGAAAATAGTCTTGCTTCAGTAAAACAACCACACACTGATTCATATTCTCTGGACGACAGAGTCGGACAATGAGGGGCTCAGTAGTTAATCTCGTTACACACTTTTTTATGTGATCGCTGACCTCCACTCTACCTCTATTCACTTGGAAGCATTAAAATAGTTTAATTGCTCTCCCTTTTGAAAAATGCATTTTTTTAAGCTGACAGTACAGTACAGTCAAAAGTTAAATTGTCTTCATATGTTTGGGGTTTGTTTTTCTGCAGTGTGTACGGGCCACAAACATTTTAATAATGAAATAAAATGAATATTGTTTCTGGTTGGATTGTTGTTGTTGACATATGTTTCTACTTTGGAGAGATGGAAGGATTGCTCCTATAAAATAGATTACATTTCAGCCCCAGCAATGCACAATAATCTAACTGGTGTTTCCTCCATTTGAGCTTCAATGTGTTTCACAATGTCGCAAGATCATTATTGCAATACGTGTGGTCATTCCAGTTTTCAATTTATTGCACAAAACCTTCTTTAGAAGTACTCTTGCATAACATGTATTACATTTTTATTTTACCGTACACTATTTGTTTCGTCTGCATCGCTGAGATGTGACCTGTCAGTCACGAGGACATCATGAAACACGCAATCTCTCCGCCTTGAGGAAATCTTTTTTTTTTTTCAAATTTGGCTTGAACCTCTACTTAGACTCAAGGATGAACTGATTAGATTTTGGAGGTCAAAGGTCAAGGTCAGTGTTACCTCCCGTCCGTCCCATTCTCGTAATATCTCTGGGACGCCTTGAGGGAATCTGGCATGAACCTCGACTAAGACTCCAGGTTGATTAGAATTTGGTTCGTCAGAGGTCACTGTGACCTCAACTCAAGAATTATGGATATAAAGTGTAATATAAGTAGAATAACATTTTGAGCAGACATGGATGTAAAATGCGACATGAAGTTGGTGGAGGCATACAATGGCGAGGAGGTAAATCTAGCTTATTTACTTTTTACAGGTGGTACATATAACAGGAGTGAAACACCAGCAATAAACTGACACAATAGTTAACAAATGCAACAAAACCACAAACATAACCAGGTTGTTTTCAGAATTAAAGCCACAGTCAGTGACTTGCAGTGCGTTTTAGCCACACATTTCTCCACATGCTTTTAGAAAATAATAAAAGATGGAGTATAATTTATTTTGGGTTCTCCTTCTACCTCAGCTTTTTGTACAGAACGATGAGAACGTTTTGTTCTGGTGGAGCACATCGTACCTCCTTCCAGGTCACAAGTGACTTTTCTCTACAATTAAATGTCATGTTGTGTTTTTAGTGTTGTATTGATTACATAAATAAGAGTCATGGGGGGGGGAAAAAGGAAGTTCCTGATTGGATCAGAGCACACAAATCTAAATTGCACACTGTAAACAGAGTGAGTTATGCTGTGGGTTTAACATGTTATTGCTCTTCCTCAGAGGGAGATCAGTGGGACTAGAGGAGCAAAGTCTTCAAGCGGGGCCAAAAACTACAGCGAGCCATTTTATATTATACATATACGTGACACCCAGGGCAGTAAAAGGCATTTTCATGAAGTACTTAATTAAAGAGTGCGTTTATCCTCGGTCTCTGGCCATCCCGCATTAATGAAGACCCTCTGCTGTCATAAGGGGTGAGAGTCTTACTCCCCCACAGCGGTGTTGGTGGTTCAGGGAAAGTTTTATGGCGAGGGACCATCAGCCACTGGGAGAATCGCCCACTTTATGGCCTCTCGCCGCATGGTTGGAAAATCCATGGACTCAGCAAGCGAGTACTGCATGAATAAACCAGCTCAGACCAAAGAAAATAAATCCAAAAAAGATACGTTCACCAGCCAGATTATTGACTGGTCTGTGTGCAGTGGTTAGAAATGATACATGCGCCATTTTGGCTCTGCAAGCTCCACTTAACAGTGGCAGAGGGAAGTTGGCCTGTCACGGCATGCTGGTTTGGTAAGTCTCCCGGTGCGGTGCGGGGGCTCAGCCGTCAATCCCAAAGCAGCGTGATTAACGACACATGAATCAGGCCGGACAGCTGCAGCGAGGTTCATAACCCAGAGTTCAGTTTTAGTGTTTCTCTCCAGATGTTGTGTTGTTTATTTTTCAGATGTTACTGGAGTCAGTTGCTTTGTTTTAATAGTAATAATATACTCACAAACCCCGCTTATATTTATTCTAAAAATGAGGAGCAATTATGTTAATATGCTCAAACCTCATGAGGTTTGGCCAATAAAAAAAAAAATCCAAAGTCATTTGGAAGATTTTTTTCTATGTTTTTGCAACTGGATGGTTTATGTGTACGTGTGTGTGTGTGTGTGTGTGTGTGTGTGGCAAAAATCTTCCTTCTGTGCCCCGCATTGCTTTTTTGTCTTTGGCATCGGCATCTTTTCACCACCACAAATGTTAGGAAAACAAAACAAAACAAAGGAAAATTGTCTCAGGAAATTGCTGTTTTCACAACATGACTCACTGAGCAACGCTGTGATGTCATAGCTGCTCTGGCTTTTGTTTAAAGGCAAAAAAAGTGTTTGTTTTGAGTGCCGGTAACATTACACACTTCCAATTAGCATTTCTGTTGTTGTTTCTTTCCTTCATAATGATGTAATCCTTCCGTGCAGTTATTCAAAAGTATTTTCTCTCCTCGTGGATTGCAGCATTATAACATTAAGGTTAAATATACAATTTAAACTAATGAACCAACATAATCCTGCAAAATGTAATTATTAGGAGCCGATTTATGCGAGTCAAAATATGGTAGCTTGAGGATATTTATTTCCGCACAAACAAACCGATGATGATTTACAGATGATTTGGAAATGTGTTTCCTCTTTTTCGTCAATTAACCCATTAATCCTAACAAACATTTATTTAGTATTTCTGGGATGGAGACCCATGCCAATAAAGGATTATATTCACGATAGTCATAGCGTTATAAGTATGATGAAATGAAACAAAAAATTGCTTCCCAAATGAAAACAAAATTTGTAAAACTCAAACTCATAAATGCACCTTTTATGACGAATAACATCAGACGCATAGTCATTTGGTGTGTTGAGATCACTGGATATCTGTAGTAATAGTCGTAGTACGATAAGAGGAGGAAATGTGATCGTGCTTTATATCAGTGTGTGTGTGTTCACTTTTAATTTAAAAGCGCATCAACCACGATTAGTGTTTCGATTGCCCAACAGACGTCACAGGAGGCGGAGCCTCAAACCTGGCAACTTCTCCTCCGACTGAAGGGAAATCAAAGTGAGGCCCAACCCGGTCCTCACTTGGAGGATTCCCAGACTGAGTATAGATGCTTTCCTGTCTCCTCGAGCTGTGTCTCCCTCCTCACTCCAATATTAGAGGCACCTGTATAAACACACTCTGTCGACTTTTGTGTGTGCGTCCTCCTCTTCCTCCTCTTCCTCCTCCCCCTTCTCCTGTGCCGGGCGGCTCAGTTTCTTCTTCACTCCCGTTAATGAAAACAGTAATCTGCAGTAGCACCTGAGTGGCCTGTTTGTACAGCCAATCCTACGGCCCCTCTGCAACTCGCTTGGTCCCCGCCTTTTTTTCTTTTTTTTTGTTTGTTGCTGAACTCTCGGGTTTGCCGTGCTATTTGATGTGGGCTGGGGTGGGCGGGGCTGGCCTGGGTTTATTCAGGTGTGGCGAACCAGTGCTGCGCCACCCAGCCTCTTGATGTTGCGTCCATCTACAGCCAGGTGCCGGGAGCTTTCGTCAGAGAGCCCAGTGTTCCGGCCCTGGAGATGAATAGAGGGCCTGTTGACGGAGCTCGTCTGTGGGGCCCTGTGGTTTATCCCCTCTTACACGCAGGAGAAGGGAAACACGACCGGCCGGGGCGTTTACCTGCTGGAGAGGAGAGGGGGGGGGGGGGGGGGGGGGGGGGGGGGGGGGGGGGAAGGACTTAAACGTTAGCTGCAGCACTCCGGGCCTACGCTTTGCCCACAGAGGAACTTAAAATATGGTGCACGTATTCACGTGTGTCCATGTGTCCCCCCATGCGTACATGTGTTTGAAAGTGTGGCCGCCACACCTGTGGGAATGAACACCACTCTGTGTGTTTTTACTAAGGCTGGGTCCGGGTCAGCGGAGGTTGAATTGGCTAAAATGGGCCACCTGGCATCGCCTCAAGGACCCCATTATGAGGTTGGAGACTTCAGATGTGTTTTCATTGGAGGTGTGATTGTTCTAAAATATCCCTTCCCTTTTATTTTTTGATAGAGAAGAGGTGGGTTATTTATATAACATTGACAGAGAGGTATTTTGGTCGGCTGAAATTGCATTTAAAATATGCATTCAACACCCAATTTTGGAAGTGAAGAAATGGAGACTTTTGGGAAAGTTCTACACTGTGAATAACTTCACAGCAGGTTTATATTAGGCTCGCTATAGAGGAATTTAAACTCTTTTTAAACACTTTTTTTCAGGGTGACAAGTCTTTTAAAAGGTTTTGAATTCAGTTCCCTCAAAAAAAGGCATTGAGGTATTAATTAAAAGTGTCTAACAATGGTCAGTTATGTGTGTTGTGCAGTTTCATGTCTATTGTTTGTGTGGAGTCAATGCCATCAGAGATGTGGAAAACATTCTCATATACAGTTTGAAAGTACTGAAAAACGTGTTTTGAATGTAAATAAATGCATATACTTATACTACAACTTAATAGATGTAGACCTCACTATATTACTGTGGAAATGGTATTGAATTGCATTCTATGTGGCGTATTAAAAGCTCTTAAACCTAATGGCACGAATAAAACAAACAAACCCGACCACGAGTTCTGCTCACCAATCAGCGTTACCTTTCTGAGAAGCGACCGGTTTCAGTGGCTTGAACTTCCCGTCAGCGGAGATCATTCGAAATAGACGATTTCTCTGAAATGTTTTCATTGCGTTGAGTCTCATCCTCAGAACTTCCCTCTATCGCTCCGACCAACGAGCGCCGGGGCCCCGGCCGCCAAGCGCTGCCTCTATCGCAGGCCGCCATCGCACACGTTTTACAGGCGACCCCCCCCCCCCCCCCCCCCCCCCCCCCCCCTCTCTCACACACAGCCACACATTTGCAGCTGCACCACAGAGAGTACACTGGAAATTTGCCACGCTCTTGGCTTCTTAGAGGAAGGCGACCACGCCGTTGCCGCGGTTGGATATCTCACAGATGTGGCGCTGGAAGTTTATCTTGCATGTGACATCTTGGCATGTGTACGAAGAAAAAAGAAG